>NC_056735.1:533967969-534240469 GCF_019279795.1 Protopterus annectens
GTAATCTAATCGATGCTTACTCTGCCAAATGTAAAGTCACAGTTTGCAGTATATATATATATATATATATATATATATATATATATATATATATATATATATATATATAAATGTGCATATATTGTTTTCAAAGCTGCTATTTTTAAAAAGGGGCTGAGCCTACTTCCAAAGTTCTAGTCACATAAAATGCACACAGTACTGTGTTAACAATTTTTCTTATTATCAGACCAAAATACAATGAAAATGTTTTGGGAAACTCACCCCAGTGAATCTCTGACACAAATGTTATTGTGGGTTCTGTGGAGGAGAAAGCAAGCCTACTTTACCTATAAATTCTGTTAAGGGTGCATGACTGCTGGGATGTATTTGACTGAATCTTTTTGCTCCATGGTGGTCCAATAAGTAGCAACATGATGAGCTATATCCCCAGTTATATAAAAAGACAGACTGGTAGATAGAGTTGGAGACAGATAGATAGATAGATAGATAGATAGACAGATAGATAGATAGATAGAAAGAGGGATAGATTGATTGCTGGATGGATAGATATAGATAGATAAGATAGATAGCTAGATATATAGATAGATAGATAGATAGATAGATAGATAGATAGATAGATAGAAAGAGGGATAGATAGATATGCTTACCTTAGTTGTATTTGTCCGCTTGCTAGTGTTAATTTTCACCCCATTATTACAAAGAAAGGAATATTCTTTCCTCATCAAACAAATCATTCTTTTACAAAAAGCATTGAATTCTCACACACTGACTAAGAACTAAGAATTCAAACAGGAAGTAATCTAATCTATGCTTACTCTGTCAAATGTGAAGTGACAGTTTGCAGCTACTATTCTGTCCTAGAATCACTATCTTCAAACAGAATGGCTGCTGTGCTAAAATAAATTTACACATACTACTAATTGGGAAGACAGCATGTGGTGTCTCAATGCAGTGACCACTATGGAATGCCTTACTAAAATTCCATGCAGATAAGTAATTTTATAAAATAGTTTAAGGCTGCTTTATGCTTGAAAAGAGTGAATCAGAGGCCTGTGCTGAGCTCTTTGAAATGTACAGATTTCAGTGTCAGATATTCTGAAATAAAGAACAAAATGAAATGCTCCAAGTTACAGGTGGCTTATTTGGGTTCCAAATTCGGAAAACAAATGATGAAATCTTTCATTTTAGATTTTCTGAAAAGCAAATCAAACATCATTATCAATTCAAATATTTAGGAACTTTTATTCATTAGTACTACAAAGTACACATAGAAAAGTTTTTTTTAATTCATTTCCTGACATAAGATGCATAACATACCTTTACATTTATTTAAAAAAAAAAAAAAAATATATATATATATATATATATATATATATATATATCACTGGAATTCAGATAGAGTGTAGGAGTGATCAATGCTAGTTCTCCTTGGGTGTTCATTGTGTGTGTGTGTGTGTGTGTGTGTGTGTGTGTGTGTGTGTGTGTGTGTGTGTGTGTGTGTGTGTGTGTTGGGGGGCATAAGGGTGGAGGTAGAGAGTGGGTCTTGCTTTTTTCTTTTTTTTGCTCTTTACCTGAGGACCTGAAGGGTTGGAGCACCATATCAGGGGCTGTCACCTAGCACTAAATGTGTAAACTATAACTCTGCTCACAGCTGCCCCAGGGTCTGCAGGAACAGCACATAGTAATCAGGTATGGATGCAGGGTAACATGAGCAATAGCATTGTCCATCTTTTGTGCATGGCCATGTTGTCTGGTGTAATCCCAAATGCACAGTTGAAGCATGAAGGCCAAGTGTTCTGGAACACTTAAAGTGTCATGATTCTGGTGTGTTCCTCTATTTTTGACTAGATTAAAGGGTGTAAATGGAAGTATAGGAAAGAGATGGAAATGAGAGGGGACAGCAGAGGGTGTCACCTTATCAATTAATCCTTTAAAAATAAAAGTTATTTAAAGAAAATTATAGAAAGAATAATTAAACCCCTATGGGATAAAATAGCTAGGTGACAAATGGTAACATGGCTAGGCTTAGAATGTCTCACCAGGGATGATAGCCTCGTATTCTCCTATGAACCTGTAAAAGCATAAGGTGGTAACAAAAAGAATGAAGAGTATGGAGGGGTGTCTAGTTTTCATAAATGAAAAATAGGCAAGTTGGGAAAGAAGTAACGAAAGTATGAAGATGATGAGTGGGTTAGGGTAGGTAACAATGGCATACAAACAATATGCAAGACCAGACTTACACAGGGTGTGGTAACACAATGAGGGAAAGGACAGACTGGTGAAGGAGATATTAGACAACAAAGGGAAGATAATGGTAAAGGGATGAATGGGTAGAGTGCTGCATATACACAAAAGGTAGGATACTAGATTTCTTTTGATGATCACCCCCACTATGTCTGCCATTTATGAGGGGAGGCAAAGATGTCACACTGGCACTGCTAATGGGCAGGTACAACTGTACCAACATCCAGTGCAGGGTTATCGGTACTAGATCTTACATGTGGGGCAGGAGATGTGGAAGTGACTGTTGCAGGCTGGGACCCAGGTGTTTTGGTTATTTCTGGTGTTGTTGCTGCTTCTTAAAGCACAACAAAAGACTCCTCAGAGTAAAGGTGTAGCAGTAAAACAAACAGCAAATTCCAACAAAACAGCTAACACCAGCGCAGGGTAACAATAAATTTAATAAAGAACAGCAAAGTTTCAGGTGTCAGGTACCCTTCCTCAGTGCTTAATAACATTCAGACAAAATCATCAGTTTTTATACCCATACCAATTAATCACATGTAAATCACACAGCCAATAAAAATAATTAATTAACAATGGTAATCAGCTCTTAAAAACACATATTGTTAAAAAATATTCATATATATATATATATATATATATATATATATATATACATAAAAGGTTAGAACAGCAGCTCAAAACTTCTACATAATGATACTTTATACTAGATATTCATCTGCTTTAATTTTAAAACAGGTTTGACTGAAACTATCTGATTCAAACCTGGTAAATATTCAGCTTGTAACGTAAGAGCCATTGATATTCTTTATTCTCTAACTTAGTATTTAGATCCCCTCTTCTAATGGATCTCATCATAATTTCTATAACTCTAAACTTAAAATTATGAGTAACATTTTCAGATACATGTTTGGCTAGGGAATTAGTTAATATTCCCCTTCTTATCTCAGAACTATGTTCTATAATCCTATCTTTTAGGTGTCTAGTAGACTTGCCCACATAGAAACATGTACATTTTGTACAGGTGGCCAAATATATAATGTTATTAGTATTACAAGTCGCTGAACATCTAAATGTGAAAGCAATCTTATTATTAGGATGTACAAATATATTATTTTTCTCAATGGATGCACAACAACAGTTATGGCAAGCAAAAGTGCCATGTCTGACTAGTTTGTTCTGTGATTTTACTTCCTACATGTCTTTATAGCATAATCTATTTTTAAGGTTCCTACATTTTCTGTATGTGGATAGTAGTTTCTGACCAATAACATTATTAAGGTCAGAAAAACTTCTTAATATGCCCCAATTATCTGTTACAATTCTTCTAATACCATTATTAAATCTACTAAAAGTAGTCATATATCGAACATCACGGGTATAAATACCATTAACTTCATTATTGCAACTACTAGATACTTCACTAAAAAAGGGGAACATGTCGTAGGTCTGTTAGATAATACATCATTTTTCGCATCTTCCAATATTTCAGTCTTATAACCCCTTTCTTTAAATGATACCAGAGTCTCATCAATCTGACTAATGCACTTTGGATCATTTGTATTTAATCTGCTCATGCGCATCACGGCTTCTAACAATATCTTTATATATATATGAGGGGGGTGCATACTTGTTCTGCGCAGATATTTATTTATATTAACATTCTATTTAAAGACAGATGTCTGTATATCTAAACCATCATATGCAATACTAACATCTAGAAATTGCATAGTACAGTGTGAGTATTGCATAGAGAAGTGTAGAAAACTAGTAGTATATTAAGATATTCCACGTAGGTAATAGGTTCACTTTTATTTCCTTCCCATATGAAAAACATGTCATCCACAAACCTCTTAACAAATGTCACATTCCTTGTGTGGTGGTTGGGGTCCAGATTTATATAAAGGTCCTCCCATTAATTTAAAACCAAAGTTGCATAACTATTGGCAACTGGGTGCCCATCACAACCCCTGTTATTTGATGGTAATATTTTTTTATCATATACAAACAAATTGCTTTCTAAAAAACTCTCTAAAAGTTGACATATGGTTTCTATCTGTCTACCAGTTCCATATTTATATTTATTTAAAAAAATGTCTAATGGCTGTAATGCCATATTCATTTGGTATCATAGTGAAGAGCGATTTTATATCCAAAGTTACCATAATAAAACTATCTGTAGTTTTTGTTCTAAACCATACATTAAACTGCTTCAAAAAACCTGCTGTATCTTTAATGTAGCTCCTCACATATTTCAGATACTTACTTAATTCACCCTGTAAATATACAGAAATTGCCTTTCCATCCACAACCAAATATAATAGGCCTCATTGGTGGTTTGTGGATGGATTTATGTAACTTAGGTATGCCATAAAGTATTGGAAGTACCAGATGAGACACTGTTAAATACACAAATAAATCTAATGAAATATCATTCACAACGTGTAAGTCATACAACAATATATTAATCTTATTAATAATCTCATCAACTTGAGTAGAATTAATTTCTTTATGTGTATAAAAACTGATAATTTTTTGTGAATGCTATTAAGCACTGAGGAAGGGTACTTGATACCTGAAAGGTTTGCTGTTCTTAATTAAATTTACTGCTGCTCTACGTTGGTGTTAGCTGTTTTTTTTAGAAGTTGTTGCTGCTTCTGCCATGTGTAGTGGGTTGACTGGCTTGGCTGAGGAATGACTTCAAGAATCAATGCTGCTGCATATAATAGTAAAATAAATGGAGAGAAACAAAATAATAAATAGGACGGATAGCAACACACAGGGTGTAGAGAAAGACAATGAGAAAACAAAGAGGATATACATTAAAATCCGTATCACTTCAAAAACTGGTCTTTACTCAATTGATGATATTTAACAATGCATATTATACCCATCTTACACTTCATAAATTTGATTCAAAAAAGTCACCTACATGTCCACAGTGTATAGATCAGACAGCAGACCTGTTACACATGTTCTGGAGTTGCAAGTGCATTTATAAATTATGGAATTCTTTAAAGTTACAACTACAAAAAATGGGTTACCAAAACTCAACACTCTCCTGGGAATTTCTGATTTTACATATTCCACCGGAGAATTTGGACAAAACAAAAAAGATTGTAATTATGAATATTAGTTTACTAATGAAATTATATATAGCCACAAATTGGTTGAACCCAGCACAGGTGTCGTGGCAAAATTTCAGGCTGTTAGCGATTAAGCATATATTAGCACACAATTTATATATTAGAAATAATAAGAAAAGTATAAACAGCATAAAAATTTGGGAACAAATCTTTAATATTATTTTGGCGTAGCAGTCCCTATCCACTTTCCGTCAGGACATTCTGTATGTGTACCAACACATTCTTGGATTAGATAGAAAACGTAGAAATAATACAAATTATTGGCTTGAGTTGGTTTATAATTGTCTATTGTAGATGCTTTTATGTTTAATTTTTTGTGATTTTAATTTCCTGTACTTGGTTAAAATGATATTTATTCTTAATGTATTATAGGGAAATTCAAAATGGAACTAAAACATTGGAAGCAATATTGTACATAATGTAAATAGTGTGTGAAATGTATAATGGTTTGGCAAAACAATAAAAATGATTATTGAAAAAAAAAAAAAAAGAAAACAAAGAGGATATATATCATTTTTTTATGATAGCATTACAAATACTATGCTTTAAGGAAAAAGAAAAAAAATTCTCAGCTTACCAAGCCTATCATCATACATACCTGGGAGAGGAATTCTTACCCACAGCTGCTATCACATACATTCTGAAAGACAAAACCTTAACGTGCAGAACTTCTTGAACTTCCCAACTGAAGACTTTTGTCCACCACACAGTAATGTTACTTCTGAGACAACTGTACATAAACAGAGAAAAAGACTGCTAAGACGTAATAGATGAGAATACAGATACACTTCCCAAATGACCATGTATGGTCCACAAGCAAGTGTGAGAAAAAAAAATAACTACAGCATTCATCACACACAGCCCACAGGGCACATATGTGGAGCTATGTCAAGCATGAAGACTGCAGTCAGACAATATCATCAGATCAAGAGAGCAAGTATATTGACAAAAAGAACATATGAGACAAGTTTCCATCTATCAAAAATGTATGCCATTCATATTTTCCTTGTAATGTAAGTACTACAGAGAAATGGACCCTAAATTACATCATAATTCCCTTGGAGGGGATACTTGAACCCACAGCCATGTTCACATCGAGAAAACAAAGGCTCTCCATCTTGAGCCACTTCTCCAATTTTAGAAAAGCATGCATGCAGACAGAGAGTACCACCATCCAACTATGATAGTGCTATTGTTGAACAGGAGTTACTTTACAAATGGCAGTAATATATAAAACTTATACTGCATGAAAGTCTCCTCCCATTGGCCTAGGATGTCATTGATAAATCATTATAACAGTGATGCTACTGTTCCCCCACACATGGGATGCCAGTGCACAGGTGACTGCCTTGGCCAAACTATTCAAGGCCTCAGTCTTATGACTATAATCATAAGTTATAATCTTTATGGAAGAAGTGGAGAAAGATTTTACTTCCTTCTAGGGAGTACCTTTGTGCTCCAAAAAGTGTCATGATGTTTCACTTAGAAGATACAGAGAAAAATAACAAATACTTCATGATCATGCCCATTCTCATATGTGCAATCTGCTGTGTAAGAAAGGACAACTCATTTCTATAGCAGATGGCAGGACAAGCTAAAATATGTACCAGATTCTAATCATTCACAATAGCACTTTAAAGTGCAAAAAAATAACAGTCCTGCATCTCTTTATATGTTGTTAAAAAGGCAAATGCTACAGCATCTCCATTTCTATAAGGTTGTAGATGAGATATACATGCAACATATACAGAAGTCAAATGTTTTTATTGAAACTGATAGTACAAGACCTGCCAGAATGTGTTGAATTATCCCCCGAGTATCACCTGCTGGAGTGATATGCTGTTCACAATGCAAGTCCATCACTGCCTCCACAGATGGTAGCCATCAAGGACATGGCTAACCTAGATTAAACTCCTGAAGCACTAACAGTTGCATGACAATATCAGTCTTAGATGTGTCTACACCAAACAGGAGACATGCCCATGGTCATGACAGTCACAGCAATAGTATGTTTTATAACACAGATTGCTCACATTCATGCAGCATGCCAATATCAAACCAGTTACATAGTACAACCAGTGCAGCTCCTGATAGAGCCAGCTCTCATGGGTGAGTAATTGCACAGCATGCCCAAATCACTACCATGCATGCTCTTGCTCTGTTCAGCAGATCAAGCCACAGTGCTGTAACTACTACTGAGGCTGTGTCTAGGAAGATGCATATTCATATTTCCTCAGCCAACAGTACATCACATACACACTTTCACTGACAGTGGGCCTTCACAATACCTTTTACTTTAAGCCACTCCACCCACCCTGACAGAAAGCCCATACATATAATAACAGTGTTTCTTTTAACTGTCATCCATACTTAAGCATTTCCCTGTTAAACATATCCACAGGTGCACCCTCCATCACCTGTGCAAATGATGATAACTGTACCCACCCCTTTATAAATTGTTGTTTATGTGTGATATACAGTGTGGCCAGCCTATGCGTGGATAAATACAACCTGGTATTGGTGTTGCATGCATCTCTTTTACTCTAGTTTATATGATTTATTCTGGCCTACTATATTCTGAAGCAGTGTGCAAGACTCTTCACTAGTGTCATGACTTACTGCATCCACCTTCTTCTAGCATGATCTTCCACTGCAGCTGGCTCCTCCTCTGACTCCTCATCCAACTCAGCCTCCACTCCCCCGTGAGTTGGAGACTGCTGCCCCACAAGTGCCCACCCTGCTGCAACTGCTTTCTAAGTATGGTATTGTATTACACTACACACAATGAAAATATTTTTGCACATGTGTTATGGTCATGCTACAGGCCACCACCCAATGACTCCAGTAAGTTAAAGTGTGCCTTCACCAGCCCAAACACTTGCTCCATAATGTTCTTCATTTGCATTTGGGCCACATTTTATCCATGGTTGGTTTCATTTTGTGTATTTCTGATGGTTGTCTTTAGCCCAAATTCTAGGTTATATCAGGCATCATGAACAAGATGCTCCTGGGAAAGTCACCCCTCACAAAATGTTACAAGTCACAGGTGTGCCATATGTGGAAACAGTGATAACTGCCAGGGTAACCTGTAGACTGATTATAGATGATACCTTGTTCATTACAGACCACCTGTCAGTTTATTGAGTGATGTGGCTCATGTTCCTTCTTCCCAGTTTTCCGGGAAGGGCCTATATTTCAATGTCGGCACAGTTTATGGTCCTCAGCACATCAAGAAAATAGGCTGTTTCATACAATCCCAACATAGTGTTCCCTCTCTTGGGTAGATAAACAAGTATCTCCTGTAATATTACCTGATGAAATCCTAGAACAAACTATTCCATTTGCTAAAATTTGTGGGGGGCCAGCCACTGATAGTAAAAGTCGCAAAGTCTTTTTAACGGTTTACTATCAAAAGCTTGAAACTCACAACTGCGAACATTGAGTTCCGTGATGCATATCCTCGACTCATAAATATTAAGTAGCTCCAAAGGTCGACTCATCAACATCGAGCCTGTACTGCCGATATTAATGTTGTCAGCTGTCATTGCCAACTATGCTGCATGTCCCTGCCATGTGTATGTCCTTCTTAACTGACAGACACTTCAACTTCGACATTCCGACAGTCGTTCCTACCATATTCGAGGAGGTGGCTGTCGTGTGACTGACTCAGCTATTTGATTGTAACCCCTTTTTAACCAACATTTAATAAGAGATTTGACACAGAAATTACTAAACTCCAGAGACCAGGTTGAAAAGTGGGCAGTTCCTATTCCATTTCTTCTCTTTAATACAGCTCAGTGTCACCTATCTGTTATCTGATTTTATATTATAGTTTGATATTACACAGGCAGTATCTCCAGGATCATAGGGTGCTAATATATATCAATATGCATATTTTTGGCTATATCAGAGTACTATAAATATTGCCTTTAGGGTTAGCTGTTGCTGCTGGTTCATAAAGTCAAGGAAACTACAGTTAAATGAGTGCTGATACCACATTTTTGACTGAATTGTAGATGTTCAAATGCATATATTCCCAGCATTACACCACAGCTATGGATTAGTCACTAAACTATGTGAACAAACAGAATAAGAGATACAAATATTCACCTCCTTCTTCAGCTTTATTTTAATTTATGTAGGGAATTCAATAACACCTACACAGAGTGGTTTTCCATGTAGACGTAGTGGCACAGAACTTACACAGAAGTAAGCAGCCGTGTGATCCACTAAACAGAGCAAAGGGGCGTGCATGAGCATGAAAACATGGATGTGTCCTTGGCATGCAAATCACCTCATAAGCAGGTGAATGGAAAATTTCCATGTACAAGAAAGGAAAAATGGAACAGGGGGTGTAAATGCACATTTAGAAGGTCAGAAATTGCATAGTGGGCAGAGATATGTGCAGAATTGTGGACTGTGTGTCCAAAAATTAATGCAAATTAATGTAATATAATTTATTTTTTAATATCCGTATTACATTTGTGCAGAATGCAGCAGTGTGCAAATGTGCCATTGTGCAAAAAAAAAAATTGCAAAGTTTAAAAACTAAAAATAAAAAATATGTAAAAATAATGTATTATAAGGCCCTGCATGGAGTATGTACAATGGTAGATTTCAATGGTTGCTAAGGAGGCATGCCCTGGAATAGTGAAGTATCCAGGTTGTGTGCACATATCTGTGTGCAAATGAGCTGGAGTTAATGAATAGCAAAAATGGGCTACTGTGCCCACAGATGAACTCCATGTAGCCCCAGAACCATGTTGATGTCCACAGAAGAGCTATCTGACATCAATAGGTGATGTTTCACTATAGATTTAAGCAGATTGGAGCTCAGCGGCGCCCGTTAGCATGGCAAGCCACTCAGCTAAACAGGGGTGTGTGTCCAGTGCTGCTAAGCTTTGATTATCTGCAGAGCATGTGTTTTAGCTGGCTTGAGCTATGCTGAGCATGCCCATTTATGGGGGTGTGTCCACTGACTGCTGGGCATTGTTTATACCAGCTGTGCAGGTCTTTGCGCCTCGCCACAGTGATTACCAGACAAGGCAGTTAAAAAAAAAAAAAAAAAACAAAGAAAAAAGGAAATTGCATGTGAAAGCCAGTCGTGTATGAATTACTGATAACCCCTGTTCCACTTCCACTGGGCCATTCAAACACCACAATGATGCACTTGGCAGGTGGAATTCATCATGGTTAGCCAATCATACAGGCTGCATCTGCAGCAGAGCGCTATAAATTATGCATACACCCTACAATCTGATTTTCCCCCAATACTTTGCACTATTAGAGTGCAGACTTGGGAATTTTAACTGACAGAATGCTAGGGGCTGTTGCTGCTCTATTACAGCTGTATGTGCTAGATGCTGAGGTCAATGCTGATGCTGCCGCTGACAATAGGCCTAGACTGAGAAGGAGAAGAGTGTTCAGGCTCAGGATAACCATCCAGGAGCTACATGAGCTGGAGATTGTACAGTGCTACTGGGTGGGCAAGGACATACTACAAGAACTCACAGAGCTCTGCAGCCCTCAACTTAGACCCAGATCCAACAGAGGGGAACCTGTCCCAGGGGAAACAAAGGTATGTGTAGCTCTTAAAATACTAGCTACAGGTACTTTTCAAAGACCGACTGGGGACATGATGGGGTCTCACAGGCATCTGCATCCAGGGTACTCCACCAATTCCTGGCTGCCATGCAAACACATGACAGTGAGCCAATTTATTTACCCCGCACCCCTGAGGAGAGGGCCAGCAGTATGCATCTCTTCTACTGTGTAGCACAGTATCCCGAGATACTGTGTGCTATAGACTGCACTCATGTATACATTAAAGAACCACCCCGTGAGAAGGGTAGAGTCTACGTTAACTGCAAGGGGTATCTCTCCATCAACTGCTAGGCCATGTGCAATGCCCAGGGCAGTTATCACATCTCCCATATCTGGCACGCATCACAGCTGTATCAGATGTTTGCCAGGGAGAACATCCCATACAGCCATCTACTGGGGGATGCTGGCTATTCACTGGAACAGTGGATGATGACACCCATCAGAAATGCACACACACATACCAATGAATGCCATAATGAGGCACATGCACATACTAGGAACATCATACACCACGATGATGCACTTGGCAGGTGGAATTCATCATGGTTAGCCAATCATACAGACTGCATCTGCAGCAGAGCGCTATAAATTATGCATACACCCTACAATCTGATTTTCCCCCAATACTTTGCACCATTAGAGTGCAGACTTGGGAATTTTAACTGACAGAATGCTAGCGGCTAGAGTATTTGTTTGAGTTGCTCAAGTCACAGTTCTGGTGTCTCAGTATATCTGGTGGAGCCCTGCAGTACTCTCCAGCCACAAGTGCACACATGTTCACAGTATGTGCCATATTATACAATATGATCCTGCATTAACAGCTGTGTCAGGATCATCACAGGGAAGGGACTCACAGGCCTCTATCAGTTCTGAGGTCCCCAAAGCCACACCCACAGGGGGACCTGGAGGAGGAAACCCTTTAGTCTGATCCTGTAGGCAAATGTAGGAGCACCCAGTATGCCCTTGCCTTGGCAAAGAGGCAATGCTAGCACATGAACTGACAAGCTAGGGTCCTAGGGACTAACACCTTATTCCAACTCACATACATAGTAAAAAGGATGCCAGCCACACCACACAACCTGTGCCTTACCATGTGTTGACTGGGTACTGTGTGCATCAGAGTCTTCCCCAAAACACAGGTATCTCACTGCTGCATTCACAAGGTAAGCCACTCTCCTTTACATCAAATGTATGGGGTACTAAACTATGGTAGCATATGTATGGAGCTGCTGCATGTATGCAAGGGAATAGAGTGGGCTACTGGGCTACTTGCAGAGAACTAACAGCTATGTGGGACAACAGGTACTCTGCCCAATACTAGCTGCCCCATAATAGTGCATTAGGTCACAAGGCAGCAAACCCCACTGCAATATGCAAGAGAAATGCCAAACAATGGGGTCATAGGACAGACAAACGACTGTCAATACTAGAGTCCCCTACCTCCAACATGGTTGTGTTCCCATACAACTGCAGTAACAGTATGTTTGCAAGGATATAGCAGCAGACCACACAATCTCGGGGATGTCCCAAACAACCTGGCAACATGTTCTATTTCCGCAATATGCAGGGGTTAAAGTGTATGTTTGTCTGCTGTTGATAATGTGAGGAATTAAACCTCACTTTCTGGTGGCTGGTGTGGCTCGGTGGGCTGAGTACATTAGCATGGGTGATGGTGCTCATGGTTTGAAGCTGACTGTACCTACAACTTTTGCATGTGAGGTATTCCTATGGTAGGAGTCCCACAGACTGTTAATATGTTTAAATATGTTACTGCAAGAAAGCTGGACAAAGCCAGAGACAATGGAGGACAGAGGACCAAACCTACAGACATTATACATGCTCTAAGTAACTTAGAAGGTGGATAGTATAACAGCAGGTTGTAACAAGTCAAAGTAGCGAGGATGTAAAGGCCATCATGTAACTGTCAGTACTTCCAACAATTCAGTGGGCTCCATTTAGTAGTACATTACCAGAAAAACACAACTGTCTGAGGAGCAGAGCAGACATATGTGGCAGAATGCTAGACATCTTGCAAAACATGCACAGTCAGAGATGTGAAGACTGTAACCCTGTGTATGGTGTTACATCATGTACCCCAGATACAGCATACCTACAACCATTTAGAGCAGGACATCTAGACAAAGCCATGAACAGTAGTGGGACAAAAGCTCAAGTACAAGAAGGATTAACTAGTGGCCAGACAAATGTAGAAAGTCCAGAGAATAATAGGTCATGCAGTAGCATGGGTTTCCTGGTGTGTATGAGTCAATCATTCAAATGTCTGTCATTTCCTAATATCAGTCTATAATAATTTGCCACGGATGTATCAGAAAATCACAATGCTATGTAAAACATACCATACATATGATGCAAAACTCTGTACAGTCTATTACAATCTGCACAGTCACTAGATATGAGTCATATATTACATTCAGCACACAGCTGGGGATTCCCTTGGACAAAATATCAGGGAGGTGCTGGACTGTTAAATCAGGTGCAGAAGCCAATTGGCTGTAGCACACAAAATCCTGGACTTAAGTACAGGTAGGTCTGGACTGGAGTCACCTTTTAAGTACTGACAGTCACACTGGGCATGCTCCTACACTTAGCTAATTTCAGCCCATGTCTGATGCCTCATCTGCCTAAAGAACTAATATGTGAAAATATCTCTGTGCATACAGATAGCTATGTATACATATGTGTCTCTCCTTATCCCCCTCAGACATGATTACCCTTATCTATCAGTATGTGGCACACGTGCACAGACACACACACACACACACACACAGACACACACACACACACACACACACACATATATATATATATATATATATATATATATACATATATATATATATATATATATATGTATATATATATATATATATATATATATATATATATAGATATATATATAAGTCTACTTTGATTCACTGAAAGCTCATTTCACTGAATTTCTAAACACTCACACGAAATTGCTGAAAGTTCAAATCACTGAAAACTCATTTCACTGAATCACATTTCACTGAATGTAAGTACTTTTGGGCAAATAAAATGTACATGCCTTTTTCCCCACTGAAGTGCAATTCTGGAGTTAGTATATATAGTAATGGGGGGGGGGAGGCACAGCCCTCCACATTGGGGTTTTCTTTGATTCACTGAAAACTAATTTCATTGAATTTCTAAACACTCACACGAAATTGCTGAAAGTTCAAATCACTGAAAACTCATTTCACTGAATCACATTTCACTGAATGTAAGTACTTTTGGGCAAATAAAGCATATATTCCCTTTTCCCCACTGTAGTGCAATTCTGGAGTTAGTATATATAATAATGGGGGTGGGGTGTACCCCCCGCCTAGCTTGGTTTTATATTGCTAGCTTTCAGTAAAATCAAATTCATAAATATAAAAGCTAAGAAGATTGGGGGGCTATGCCCCCCACAACCTCCCTAACTCTGTATATTAACTCCAGGATAGCACTACAGTCAGGAAAAGGGAATATACGCATTATTTGCCCAACAGTACTTGCATTCAGTGAAATGTGATTCAGTGAAATGAGTTTTCAGTGATTTGAACTTTCAGCGATTATTTTGAGGGTGAATTGAAATTCAGTGAAATGAGTTTTCAGTGAATCAAAGTAGACCCAACTATATCTAAATCTATATCTATATCTATATCTATATCTATATCTATATCTATATCTATATCTATATCTATATCTATATATGCACACACACACATCTGTATATCTGTGTATGGATGCAAGAATGTCCACATCTGCACGCAGAAAGCTGAGGTTATCCAGTCCTACACACAAATTTTTTGTCTGATGGTAAAAGACCACGGCCACATAATGACATAATATACCCAACCATAGAATCCCGTGCTTGTGGAATGTCACCCTGTAGAT
Source organism: Protopterus annectens (assembly GCF_019279795.1). Taxonomy (NCBI): domain Eukaryota; kingdom Metazoa; phylum Chordata; order Ceratodontiformes; family Protopteridae; genus Protopterus; species Protopterus annectens. Next base: position 533,982,879 of record NC_056735.1, read on the forward strand.
AGACAATGGTGAGCAGGTGGTGTAATGTGCAATGGCTTCAATGCAAGACTTGGACAGGCCATATTGTCACTAGCCAATTGTCCACCTTGCAAACTGCAACCAGTCAGAAATGGTGAAAATGGTAACTGTACACACATAGCAGGAATATTAACAGGTACTCCACTGTCAGGACACTAGATACAGTAACAGCATAAAGCAGGTTCATTCTGCAGGCCACACAGGCTGTGTAAGACAAGGCCACTACCAGATATAACTAGTGGCACGTGCTGTGAACTGTAGTGTGTAATAGTAGGTAGGTAGCGGTTCTAATCTCACATGAGTCACCTGGTGTGTGTGCGTATGTATGTAGATTTTTCCCTTACAACAGTACAGATGTGTCAGTCAGGCCTATGTCTGTGCAATGGTCAATCATTTTATGGCCATGTGACTAGTGTCCACCTCAACATTGGTCTCCCTGTCAAGATCTGCTGATGTCATCCACTTTAACAGCACTGGCCGATACTCTCAAAAAAGATAAGCTCTGTGGCACGTGAGATAAGTACTTAGTGCTGTAGTGTATACTACTAGATAGGCAAGGGGTCTAATCTCAATAATGGCAACTGCATGTGCGCGCGCGCGCACGTGTGTGTGTGTGTGTGTGTGTGTGTGTGTGTGTGTGTGTGTGGGGGGGGGTGGTGTATGTGTGTGTTTGAATATATCCCCTTGCAGCATTGTGTCTGTCTTGCTTATGTGTGTGCAATGGTTATACATCTAAAGGCCCTTTGCCTATCTGCCAGTCTCTCCACTGGGCTTCTTTACAAGGCCTGCTGATGTCAACCACCTTAACAGAACTGGCTGACAATCTGAAAATAGATGAACTCCATGGCACATGTGATAGGTGCTTAGTTTTATACAGTGTACTAATAGATAGGTAGAGGTTCTATTCTCAATAAGGGCGATTCTGTGTGCATCTAAATATATCCCCTTGCAACAGTGTGCCTGTCTTTCCTGTGTGAAATAGTTATACATTTTAAGGTCCTGTGACTAGCTGCTGGCCCTAAATAGCCCCCATCTACGTAGGCATAAATGCTATCCACCACCACCTACATTTGTAGATACAGAACACCTAGGTGACACATATCAAGGGTAGCATAGCTTGTCACAGGGTATGCATGCAGGATTAAGCTGTCCACCCCCATTGTCCCTGACACACTGTTTTACACCTATGCACCTAGATAACCATGCACATATACAGCTGTCCCTTGCTGATATCATATTTCCGCTGTGCTGCCATGACATCCTGAGACGCTGTATTGGTGCCAAGTCTCAACACTGTAGCCACTCAGACCCCTGGAACATTGTAGAAAAAAACGGCTCCAAGATCCACAGATCGCACCAGCAAGCGTGAAGTATTCTTTAGTATTTATTAAAACACTTGTGAAACAGCAAAAAATCCAATAAAAAGTTCAGCAAATGCTCTGCCTTGAAGTAGAGTAGTCCATAAAAAAACAGATACAATTTCTTTCTCTTATAGTAGAATACAATTCATAAAAAAACAGACAAAAGTATTTCCTCTAGCGGCTCAGCCAAAAGCCTTTTCAGAGTATCATACTCATACATACTAAAAGGCTTTTGGCTGAGCCGCTAGAGGAAATACTTTTGTCTGTTTTTTTATGAATTGTATTCTACTATAAGAGAAAGAAATTGTATCTGTTTTTTTATGGACTACTCTACTACAAGGCAGAGCATTTGCTGAACTTTTTATTGGATTTTTTGCTGTTTCACAAGTGTTTTAATAAATACTAAAGAATACTTCACGCTTGCTGGTGCGATCTGTGGATCTTGGAGCCGTTTTTTTCTACAAGTTTGGAAAACTGTTTGCTTCAGTTTGTTTGTTAGACCCCTGGAACAGAAACATACACAGTTCTGAAAGACTCCTGTCATTCTGCAACACTACTGCCAATCGAACGTCATGCTACAAATGTACAAACACTTTCATGTGTACTCATGACACATACCAGTATATAGCACATGTCATGGCATAACACTATCGCACTATAAAATGTCAGGTAATGTAATATAGTCACCCTGTGCATCAGACACATATTTGCATGTCCCTGCATCGACAGTATGGATGGCAGGGATGTGGCACAGGCATCATAACATGCACAAGGTGTGGTGTGGGGGTTACCAGAGGCCTAGGCTGTGCCAAACAGTTGACATCATGTTTGTGAGTCAGGAAGGGGTGCTGGTCAGCTGGGCCATGGAGAGGTGCTATGTGTCTCTGTTGGAGAGGTGCTATGTGTCTCTGTTGGTGACCTGCATGTGACAGTGATGTTTGAGTATGTGCATGTACACAGTGAAACCAGGAGCTAGCCCTACACAGGGGTATGTTGGACAGCTGTGGAATGTACAAGGCACAGTGGAAAGTTCACCATCTCTAGCCATGAACAAGGAACTGGCTCTTCCAAGAGTGGCACTTGCACCACCATGCCCAGGGTAAGATGCGGTGCTAGTCACTGATGGTGATTGGTGTCTGACAGGCCCATGTCCTTCACAGTATTGTACAGGACCACATACCCATAGGTTCATAGGTTTATACTAGGCTATCTGCCCTAGAGCATTTATAAGCCTAGCCAGAGTGTGTTTGGCTTTCGCCACCCATTTTAAATGAATTTTGCAATGGTCTTGCTATGCCCATGGCCTGCCACATCATGGTATGGACAGCACACACCCTTCTGTAGTGCTGTAAGTACTGCCACTAGGGGAGTATGAGTGTTCACAGCCACATGAACTCCCAGCAGATGTTGCTGACTTACACCCACTTGTCCATCACCCTATTCCTACCAGATGTTCCAGTGCAGACAATGTGTGGCCAAGGACAGAAAATGTCTCTCCCCACTGTCTGTTCACTACATCAGTGAAATGATCCATGGCAACACCCATGTGGTGAGGGAGTCAAGGATGTCAGACTGTGCTGCATCCATGATCCCGAGCATCCATAGGGTGTTGCATTCAGAACGTGCATGTGCCTCCATGATGGACCGAAACATGCATCAAGTGGCCCATGATGTGAAACCTTTGACAGGTGGTGGATGGGCAGCAATCTTCCTTTGAGCACCCCTGTCAATCTATCTGTGTGGGACCTCACCAGCTCTCTGGCTATGGCTAGTGCTGCACTCACTGATGCCATTGTTGCCACACTTTCCTGTTCAATGTCACCACACTCTGACTGTCCGATATCTGTGGCTGCAGGGGACTAGGCATGTGTGGGCATACTGACTGTGTGTGGGGCAATGGGGGAGGAAGTGGGATGTCAAGCCATGGTACAGATTCAGCCCCCTACAACCCCACCTGTGCCTCACTATGGCCACCATCATAATCAGAGTCTGATCCCCCATGGTCACCTGTGAGGAAGAAGGCAAAATATAAGTACATTACTCCCTGCACTATTATGTATGGTGATCCACACGCACACATACAGATGAGGAGCCACAACTACATTACACATGCCACATCTTATTTCTGATCCCCTGCACAATACACAAGCAGACTACAACATACACAGACAAGACAGGCCCTTAATAACATGCACTGCAGCTACATACAGTTGTTTCCACTACGATACACCTGTGAGATAAGCAATATGTCTGTGTTTGTAATAGACCTACACCTAAAACACAGTGCATCCATCTTGAGCATAATATTGCCCCCTGTATAGCAGACTGCATCTGGCTAAGCGTATCAGCTGTGTCTACAGCAAACTGGAAGCACTTAACATTCTTAGGGTATATATGATCCATACAAAAACAGTATTACACTCACTGAGTACAGGACCTGGGCTCTGGCCACACTTGACATACCTATGGAAATTTGAGGGAGAGGTATTGTCAGCAAAACCAAATGTGGCATTGTTACAGGATAATATGTGCATATATCAACATGTATAGTAGGTAATGTGATACTGCCTACATTGCTGACATTCTGAGTATGTGTGAACAACTATGCATTAAAACAAACCCTCAATGCATATATACCTGACACCAGTCTACTGGTATACAGAAGCTGCAACAATGACTGATACAGTATTGCAGTGATTAATACATGAGGCTTACCTGGATGCTCCTATGCTGTGGATGCTGTGGCACCCACCTCCACAATGTATGGGGTGATGGTTGCTTGGGATCTTGTGGTTGGTCAGGAATTCCTCTGTGGCCAAGAGTGGTTGTTTGCAACAGGCCCTCCACTGGTGGCAGCATGGTCCTTGGCCACAGTGGCAGCCCTTTGCCATTATAGCATTGACGATATCTGTTGCCCGGTGTCAGACCTGCTCACAGGCTCTGTCCTGTAGTCCTACTTGCTTGATTGCTGATACAAGGTCAGTCCACAGTGCTGCACATTGTTCATGTTGCTGGCAACTCCTGGACAGCAGAATGTTGTGATGCAGTCTGAGTCCATGCAGGATAACATTATTTTAAGAGGCTGAAAATGGCAGGTTCCTCCATCTATACATCCTTTCTGAAAGACAACAACACATCACAGGAGCAGATATCTTCCTATCCACTTTGTACAGACCCTGCACATCCAAACTGGCCTGCACTATCCACAGTTACCTCCCACCTCATACCCCAAGGTCTATCAAGACAGCATGTATGTGGCTATCAACAACATAATAGCAATACCAGTTATGTCCCTGTGTGCCATGACAGAGTGTTGCTGTATGTCACCACATCCTTCAATGCCATCTACTATGGTGTGTCCCCTACGAGCTCATCCCAGTACCATGTCATGCAGCCACTGTCAGAAAAATAGGTGTGTCTTATTACATGTATATGGGGACAGACAATCAACATCAGTATGCCACAATGACAGACAGCAATGCAAACGTGCTGTAGGGTATCTTCCCTGTAGGCATCCTACTTCTACAGTACACAGATGTTTGTGGAATGTGTACATGTGCCTGATATATGTGTCCTTTTGCCACAAACATATGAATGTCTGGCAGATGGCTGTGCAATTATTGATGGTTGTTCTCAGAATGCAGAGAATCTAGCTGTCACACACCAGAACCCTCAGAAAAGAGTCATGGTGCAGTGATATATGTTACTGTATTCATACCCTTACTTTGTGTGACAATATGTACACTCTGTCACTGAGGTTGGGCTGTCTCCCCCAACTAATAATGGTTATGACCTGAATTCCTGCTGTAGGGGGTTGCCAGGTATGCTAGCCATAGCTCTCAAGTGATGAGATAAGAATGCTGACAAAATAGTAACCTAGCCAGAGTACAGAAGGGGCAGTTAGGGACACCTTTACAATGTCTGAATTATTCCTGTGTGACATTCACAGACTGAGAGGAGCTAAATAACCTTACATCATGTGATATGACAGCTGTGTCCACCCTTACTTACTGTCAATATGTCTAACACATAATCCATTAGCATTCATACAGGAGCTGACCATTGTAGGAGGGAGTGAAAAGGCCACAGCTGTGACTTAAGTCACAGCAACCACAGTTGAGAGGCATGCCTGTAGCTGTTGGACAGTAGAATATCACCAACATGTCATTCCCAGAGCTGTACTATAGGCCTACTTTTGTAATCCCTATTCCCCATAACTGCACACTCCCATCTGCTTCTCATTATATGGGGACTTGTATTACATAGCTGGTAGAGAGATGTAATCCTTTTGTGAACAAATTGTCAAGAAGAATGCTTCCTAAATTGCAGTCTGTCTTGGTAAAGCAAGTTACAGACCTGTTTTCTATAGGCAGCTGCTTGCCTTTTGTAGGTAATGCTCATTAACATGAAATTGCCTGTGCACCAAGCCATGGCTCAGACTTGCTAATTGCAGCCAGAACAGCTGGATTGCACTTCCATAAGCCAATGACATGGCACAACAGTGCAATATTTAATGCCTTCATGTAGGCCTTGGCTCTTTTCTTAGTCTGTGAGATGGACGTTAGTGAGATTTGGAGACTACAGCATCACAGAGGGTAGGTACAAATGCTGTCCACTGTTGAGATTTATGAGGTATGTCCACAGTTTTTCATGCTATGTTTGGCCACTGTCAAATGACTTTGTGATTATCAGGCAGTTCATTTTTAAACATTGTGGGCTGAGGTCAGTAAGGGGGAAGAGACGTGAGCATCAGATTTCATACCCATTAAAATATGCATGCTGCTGCAGTAGCTGCTGGTCTATCAGCTCTGTATGTTTGTAGGGGAAGACTGTGACACATGTCCCTGTCTCTTGACCTTTGCCCCCACCACTTTATATATGGGTGTTGTGTGGATCCCTTATTCTAGGGAGCTATAAGGTATGGTAGATCTATATCGGGTAGCTTAACATACACTGCATATGTTGCAAGCTGCAGGTGTTGCTTTTTGTCTAGGACTCATAGTGGGGAGTGTGAACACTTTGGAGGAGAGCAAGCTGTATATGCCACTGAGGGAGCAGTGTCAGCTCTGTCATTAGAGCAGACCCAGGGTGAGGGCACCCATAACAGTCTAGTTGAGGCATATGCTTAAGGTACATCTGTTATGTAACAGTGCCAATCAGAGAGTAGTAGGTGGCATATAGGTAGGCTATAAGAATATATGCAGTGTGTCCCTACCTACAGGCCTTTAACTTGCTAACATGGGTAGCAGTTAATTCAGTAGCAGGAATCCTGTTTTGGTTAAAATTGCATTACTCAGTCATTATTTGCTGTATTCACAAGAATGCAATTGAGGTGCAACACAATGGATTTGAACCCAGGACTGTGGGTGGCAAAATGTACTGCATGCAAGACATTTAACAGAGTGAACTACTGAGTCACTTTTTCAGCAGATGTATTTGCAAGATATTTGTACATGCATAGTTTGTGACACAGGAATTGCATTAGCATATGTTTTCTAATGGGCATGATGTGTAACACTCAAATGTCTGTCATGATTTTCTAACCTCAGTCTTTAATGACTTGCCAGTACTGTAGCAGACAGATAGGTTTCTGTGAAAAACAAGCCAAAACTAGGGGGAACAACTGTGGACATTCTGCAACAGTCTGTACAGTTGACAGCTATGCCTGCTATCCCAGGCCTCATGTACATCTATTATTATTTATTTGGTTGTGTACTGGTGTAGAGTCTGCATTACAGTCCCAAGTACACTGCCAATTTCCCCATTATATGTACTTGCAGTGTGTCAGGGCAATCAGGATATGTTGGTGGAAACACCTGTGTTAATTCAGAGCTGAGTGGCCTAGTGGGCTAATGCACTGTGCTGTAGTTGACAGGGGCCTGTGTTTGAAATGTGGCAGGAGTGATTATTTTTGCATATGTGCCTAACACTGTGGGAAACACATAATATGATTAAGGCAATTTTAAGCAGGTTTAAACAGGTTTTCTATGAGCACCACATTGCAGTGCACCACTTAGCTCCACGCAAACCTGCACTAAAAATAAGAAAGGGGGTGATAGAAAAGTGGTGAAATGGAGGAAAGCAGGGGGAAAACATACTAAAAGGCAGGTAGGGTTGTGCAGGAATGGTGTAGGAAAGGAACATAGCTTTCCATTTCTTCTATAGCAACAGCTGTGCAAGTTTTACAGAATTTGGAATTTGGTGCCTCACACCCCAGAAAGAGAGTGGTGGGGGCAACATAAATATGTTCATTAATTAATGTAATAATTACTTGTGTCCAGTGGACACATGTGTGAAATGAAGAGCTATGTATGGGGCGATATTTTTTTGTGGGACAGTAGCCCTTTGTTTTTAAGAGAGAGTGGAATGTTGGGGAAGTGATAAAGGTACATGTGGGGAGGTAGGCTGGGTAAGAGAGGTTGTATTTGTGGACAGACAAGACAGCATACAGGGGCAGTGTGTGACACATGAGGGGTGAACACCTTGGATGGGGAGGGTTTTGTGGAATCAGATGTACATGTGCCCTCAGATGGCAACAATGTGACTGAGTTCACCACCCATGAGCAGTCAACACTGCTCCTTCACTGCCCCAAAGGTGGCTGTGCTGGAGGCTGGGCACCAGGGCCACCAGGCCCCTACAGGTTGGAGAAGTCTGCCCTCAATCCAGTGCAGGCATTGTGCATACACATGATGAGCTATCCTGTGCGCCATCACAAGTAGCTGATCGTGGGTGACAATCCCCCTCCAGCCCTGCTCTCAAGGCGGATGGGCCCCATCACCTGAGGCAGTTCCCCCTGTATGTGGTGCAGGGCCAGTGGACAGGGCTCCATTGGCTTGGGTCCCAGGCATGCTGGCACCTGGTGTCACGGCCAGCTGAGGTAGGGTAGGTGGATCACCAGGAACTGGCCTACTCAGTCGAGCTGTGGTGTTGAGATATTTCAGTGTGTATAAGTTAGTAATGAACAAAACACTTAGTTAGTTACAACAGCATGCCAGAACATTGCAAATAACCCAGTAACATAACATTGCATAGTATATGGAACACAACAATAAGTAAGATAACAGTCAGTATAGTAACAGCATGGCAGTAACAGTTATGGCATAAAGCCAACAACATAGGTAATTCAACAAGATGTGTTAGTATGCAACCATTGTAATACATAACAATAATAAAACACAAGACCCAACATAACGTTTAGAGAACAACATATGTTAATAGTAAACCATAACCAATGTATAACAATAATAAGTTATGATGACGATAAGTGGTGGGGGGAGAGAGAGAAATACAGCCCATTAATACCAGTATAGGCTATATAGATTGCAACAGTACTGTTATATACTCTACAGGACTGCCCTTCTTTTATGTATAACAGTGTCTTATAGCTGCTGTAGCATGTACATACCTCTCAAGCTATCCACATGGGAGAGTATGGGCCATGCAGTAACACCTAGAGGTACACAACTACAGAGGACTATTACATGTCAGGTGGAACTATATAACTACCAAATTATACTGTGGACTGATGTAGTGTGACTGTGCTGTTGACATAATCATGTCAATGGCAGATCTGTGACAGAGGGATTAGGCAACAGTGATTACAGTTCATGACAGTGTAACACTTGAGAAACATGTATCGTGTACAGTACAGAAAGTAAACAACTATCATGCCGTCCTTGGCAGGCATGGGGTTAGACCATCAGCAAACATTCACAGACACACCAGGCGTGTAGCCATACCAAGATTACACATTTTATTTATTGTATTATCTTTCATTAATATTGTACTTGTTGCCTTTATTTTATGATGTTTTGTCACATTCCTGATCAATGCTGTTAACAGTCTCTTACATCTGAACACACAAATTATTAACCCATAATAAAGGCTACTGCACCCATTTACCTGTAATTCCTGTGGAGGGAACATTTGTTAACAATACATAACTGATTCAGTGATATTTATTAGTACTTGCCACTGGATTCAAACCTTGGTCTGTGTGTGACAAAATGGACAGCAGACACAGCAGTTAACAAACTTAGCTACTCAGCCACTGCTGATTATTGACTGACTGATATTTACCTAGAATGCACCTGGAAATAAAATATCACCTGGTGATAATAATGTAGTTTTATACAGGACTGCAGTGACAGCTGAACACAAATGCATGAGATTCATGCATGACAAAGATTCTAGGTAAACTGTACATTAATACATAAAATATGGGTGTATTAATACATAGAATATGGGTGTACAGAATAAACTGTTACTGGGTGTAAATGTCTGTGATGTGTACAAACCATATCGGAGTATTGGGTTGGTTACCTGACCTATATAAAGTTGCAGATAGTATATTTGCAGTCTGCAGCTATTGCAGTTTCACACTTGCCTGCAGCACTGTACCTCGGAGAAGGAATGCATATAGCTGAAATGCAATGGTTAACACAAGATAATCCTGATATATGCAATATACCTTGGATATTCTGGGTATTGCTTCAGATGTTATTGCAGTATATATGTCATAATGCATATATCTTGTAGTACAACTCTAAATCTACAATTTAGCATAACACTCTTTCTTAGCTAACCTTGAGTCAGTTAGTGGTATTCTTTGTGTTTTTATTTCAGAGCAGATGTCATAATTGATTTCATGAACAACAGCCCTACTTACACACATATTGCACAACACAGCTTTATTAGGGGTACCTTCATACAGTTATTGTTATATTTTCGAATCTTAATTAAACAACAGTTGATATAATGCAGGTGTTGCAATATAGCTATAATTCCACAATTATTCTAGTAGGAACTTTATTTCACTAGCATTATCAGAGTTCATGCTTTAATCTTTATTGTACTATAGTTGGTACTAGTCAGTTATTGCAGTAGAGGGCTATGTCCACATTCATTGCAATACACAAATCTGTACTGTATGTACCTACTGGCAGTGAATGAATTACCTAATCTTATGTATTTTACTCTCTCTCTTTTTCATCTTTTCCCAGTTAGGGCTCGCCACAGCGGATCACCTTGTTCGCTCATGATTGGCAGTGGAGTTTTTACGGTGTCAAGTTGCAAACCCGGTGCCCAACCTTCCACAGAAGGCACACACACACACACACACACACACACACACACACACACTCATACCTAGGGCCAATTTTAGCATATCCAATCTACTTGCAGCATGTCTTTGGGATGTGGGAGGAAATCGGAGCACCCAGAGGAAACCAACATGACCACAGGGAGGACATGCAGACTCCACACAGAGGACACCCCAGCCGAAGATCGAACCAGATAGCCTCTTGGTGTGAGGCGACAATGGTAACCACTGCACCACCACGGCCATAGATTGCAAATTAATATGTATTCCCTGCACTCACAGCACAACCTAGCCAGGCAACCTGCATGGACCTCTAGGTTAAGAGGTCTCTCATTTGTAGCTGTAGAGAGAGAAGCACACCATTATGTTTACCTGTCTATCACACATTCAGATTAGGTATTGGGTAAAACAATGCTAGCAGTACTAAGAAACTTGTGGAGCATTGCCATCCCAAGCATCCTGGGCCCAGGCATCCAGATGTCCCCTCCTATGATGCTTCAGATCATCATAATGGTGACAGACCTGCTCATCTGTGTGGGGGATACCTGTAGCATTGTTGAGATCGCATGCCAGCTGGTTCCAGACCTCTGCCTTGTACTCTGATCTTTGGAACTGGGCCTGCAGCAGCCGGTGATCATGGTCTTTCACTATTTGTCCAACCATGACCTTGGCCTCTAGAATGCCTGACTGCTGCACCCAGAAGCATGCACCTTCTCCAACACCTGCCATAGTTCCTGCACAGTTCAGACTCCAACAGGTTATGCTGTATTCATCCTGTTGCTCTTAATATAGCCTGTTTTCCCCACCCTTGGGCCATTTTTAAAACTGTGTCACATCACTTGGCACCCCACAAACCAGCTTAGCTGAGATGAGTGGTGCTTAAACTGCCAATGCTTAGCAATGCTTAGCAGTGCACAAACCAGCAAAGAGTGGAGAAGCAGTCCTTAAACAGAGATTGTTTTAGCATTGCTTAACATGTCTTAGCAGAGCTTAGCTGACTGCAGCAGATCATGATGTAAAAATATATGGCATTATTTATCTTGCAAGAGTAATTGCTTAATTTCCCTTCCTTGTATTCAAATCCCACTCCTACTGCACAGGAGGCCATAACTCTATCCACTTAGCTACATAGATATGTAGAATGGTGCAATACTTTTAAATAGACCTCTCAGCTATGTTTCAGCAGTGCTAAGCACCATGCTAGAGTGCACACACCTGCTCAGCTAAGCTTAAACTTGACCTTTGAATCATAAATTAAATGCATCTGGTTTCTATTTTTAGATTTCTGGCATGTGTCAATCACTGAGCACTACGCTGCACAAACTTAAAAAAAAATTATAAGAATGAATATATTGCTATCAGGCACTTGGACAGTGCAGTGTGTGTGTTACTCAACCTAGGACACAGTTAGTGATACACTCCCTACACTGATTCAGTAATGTCTGTCCTGCCTCTCCCTCAGTAATGGGCCTTCATTAATATGCATGGTGCACTACTGTGGGGGATCAGCATACAAGGACATGGTAATATCCATGTAGGCTCTACACTATTCCTACATGGATGTCATTAAATCTGGGGGTATGTATTTTAAAAGTGAGTACATTAAAACATATGTGAACATTAATGCAAAACAAACCACAAATAAATATAAGTTGTTAAAATAAATTAAGAATCATCAAAACAAATATATAATATGTATGTAAAGTTGTAAAAATACAGAACTAAACATATGAGCACACAGAATTTGTTGAAACCATAAACCAAAAAAGTTAGACTTCTTTTTTAATAAATTAGATGCAAACAAAGAAAATAATCACAGGCAAGTCCAAATGGGAGTAATGAATGGGACCACATGTAGTCAAAAATCAAAATTGTAGTAGCAAACTACTCTAACATTGGCACCAGACATTAAAATAGCATCTCAAATAAAGACTGTCTTTTAAACATGCCATGGAGTCTCAGCAGGGAACACAATCAGCTGTAATCCAGGAACACTTGCTTCATAGGTTTATAGATATATATGGGATTACTAGACTAGCAGCTTAAGAGCCCTTACAAACCTAGCCAATATAACTCAGTTTTTCCCAATATGTGGCCCCTAAGGGAAAGAGGATGGCATGGATCTGTGCCTATGCCTTACATATCTTACAAATTGCTCATCCATAAGGGATATAGGCACTACTCCAAGTATGCATTGTTGATTCCCCATCCATTGATCCAAATTGATTTTGAAGATGGCCAAGGAAGGGCTCTGCTTAATGTGAATAGGAAGCCTGTTCCAAAGAAAGGATAATCTCTGAGACACATATCTGTCGCTTCAACATGTTTTGTTTGAGTAACTATGTTTAGCTCATTAGATCAGGTGACCCTCATGGTGTTTGACTAGTGGATGTAAAGCAGTTCCATCAGGGATGGATTTGTGACTGCCTTGTAGGTCAGGCATAGGTCACTTCTTAGTAGTCGGTAGGAGACAGAGTAAAGGGATATATCTTTTAGTCTATTCACACAGGAAATATTGATTACACTCTGTAATTTCTTTGTAAGGAACCTCTGAGATCACTCCAGCTGCTGTAAGTGTCTAGTTAAGTATATGCCAAATGGCATACTGTACTCAGTTATTGGTCTAATATGGGGTGAGTACAACAGGACTATAATTTCCCTGGATCTGGATGCCTTACTTTTACTTATAATTCTTACCCCATACAAGGACTTCCTCACTGCTGTGGACACATAGAGGTCAAAGTCATACCTCTCAACTTCTTAGAGCAAGAAATCTTGACTAAGCCATAGATAATGGGGGACAAAGACCCAAAATAGGGAGATTTTTCTATATACTGCACTTATAAGTGTAGAAAGTTGAAAGAATAACAGGTTTTGCATTAGCATGTATGTTCTGAAGGGTATAAAGTCTGAAAGTTAACAATCTGTCATTATTTTCAGACTTCAACTCTCAATGATTTGTCAGTGATGTGCCAGAAAACCACAATTTTATGAAAAAAAACAGACCAAAAATATGAGACAAAACTCTGGACATTCTGCAAAAATCTGTACAATTCAGAGGTATGTTACTGATTATGTAATTTGCAGGAGTGTCTGATTTCCCAAAAAGTATGATAATGCATTTTTTTGCATTTAGTTTTAGGCCATGGTTCTGGCACCAATCATTTGCCTGATCTAGACCATCTTGAAGGATATCTACATCACTGGGGGATTCAATGATTGATCCCAGCATGTAGTTGTCTAATGGCTTTCCACATTAGCCTTCACTTCAGAGCAAAATATCCTGAACAGGAGTGGTCCCATCACTGAGCCCAGTGGCACAGCTCTAGTAACTGGCCTCTTGCTGGATCTGGATTTCTGACCTCTTGCTGGATCTTGATTCTCCCCACTTTAACCACATGCTTACTGTCCATGAGCCAAATGGCTATCCATTTGGTGACATAGAGATTTATGCCCAGTTTTATGAGTTTATTTATAATACCAGAGTGGGTAATTGTGTTAATTGCCTTCGGCAGGTGAATGTAGGCAGTATGTATGGTTTTACCCTCATCCATGGCCTCAGTGACTTTCTCAAAGTAATCCACCAGATTCAGTAGGCATGATCTACGCTTGACTAAGCTGAATTGGGTTAGGTCCATTGTTTGGAGGTTTCCCATGTCATTATTTATCATGTTCATGATTATTCTTTCCATGGCCCAAATATATATATATATATATATATATATATATATATATATATATATATATATATATATCAAACACTGGACCCCACCCAGTTTGGGTTTGTGAAGGGCCGATCTTGTCTCCTGAACCTGATTGACTTCTTCGAATCAGTCTCCAGAGCCATGGACAAGGGTAAGGTGGTCCACACAGCCTATCTAGACCTTGCTAAGGCCTTTGACACCATCCCCTACTCTGGAATCATAGATAAACTTACTAAGATGGGCATTAATCCCTACATCACCCAATGGGTTGCTAACTGGCTTACTGATAGAACAAACACTGTAAAAGTAGCTGACTCCAAATCCAGCTCCAGACAAGTGACAAGTGGAGTACCTCAGGGTATAGTCCTGGGACCTCTCTTGTTTGGCATCTACTTCTTTGAAGTACAGGCCAACACTAAGGGACTCTGGCTAACAAAGTTCGCAGATGACTACAAACTGGGAGCTATTATAGAATCCCCAAATGATGTGGATACTCTACAAAAGGTCCTTACAGAAACAGATGCTTGGTGCCAGAGCCATGGGCTCAAGCTCAATGCCAAGAAATGTATAGTTATCCCCTTTGGGAAAAAGCATGTATCCATGGATTACCATATAGGTGGCAGTACACTAAACACCGAAAGTGTGATGAGAGACTTAGGGACACAGGTGGACAGGGGTCTCACCTTCAATAACCACATCACCACAACAGTCAGGAAATCCTTCTATGTGGCACACCTCATCACTAAGGGCTTTTCATCCAAAAAAAGGAAGTCATTGTCCCACTGTACTCATCCCTCATTAGACCCATTATAGAATACAACGCCCCATTTGGTATGTACCTCTCAAGACATCTGCAACAACTGGAAAGGCCGCAGAAATACCTCACTAAAAGAATCACAGGCCTAAAGCAGATGCCCTACGCTGACCGCCTTAAAAAACTCCAGCTATACTTTGTCACATATTGTCTACTCAGAGGCGATCTCTGCTTAACATACAAGGCCATGTCAAACCCAGAGCTGTTGGACATGCTACACTTAAAGAAATCCCAATCATCCCTCAGAGCCACACAGTCCAGGGATCTAAACCTTGTCATCACAATAAACAAAACATGCTGGAGGGATAGGTTCCTGACCCAGGGACTCCCCAGACTCTGGACTAGATTGCCCATACATGTCAAGCAGAGTGCCTCTTTGGCCCTCTTCAAAAGGAACCTTGACGATTGGATGGGAGAAAGAAAATTCACCCCGGGGATCACGTCAGTCACCCTTCTAGACAGGGGTCCAGGGAAGTAAATAGTGTGGGAAGAAATAGCCAGGGAATTGTTATGGCTAGGCTTCTATAGGCCCTAGGGCTGATAGCCTAGTACCAAACAATGAACCTATGAACCTATAAAAATGAAAATAAAATTTTGTCTAAATGTTGAATGGGATAAACACGATGATCATGACATTTGACATGCCAGACTTCCAGTTTCGAAAGTCTGTGTGTCCTTTTATGTTATAGTGAGGAAAAGGACAAATTACCCATTCTGCATTGTACCCTGAACTCCATTAAAATGTTGAGTTTATATTTGTGAATGTATATCCACTTTCACTAATATAAACTCTACCACTTTCTATTTGGCATTTTGACAGCTTA
Organism: Protopterus annectens; assembly: GCF_019279795.1. Classification (NCBI taxonomy): domain Eukaryota; kingdom Metazoa; phylum Chordata; order Ceratodontiformes; family Protopteridae; genus Protopterus; species Protopterus annectens. The sequence goes on from NC_056735.1 coordinate 533,998,701, forward strand.
GAAACCATGCATTCGACCAACCTGTATTTGACTGTGTGCCTTTCAGAATTTTGATAGTAAACATATATAGATATATATATATATATATATATATATATATGTATATATATATATATATATATATATATATATATATATATATATATATATATATATATATATATATATACACACACACACACACACACACACACACACACACACACACACAAATACACACACATTTAGAGAGAGATATAGATATAGATATAGATATAGATATAGATATAGATATAGATATAGATATAGATACCAGTTCCCAGTTCCACTGTCCCATTACAGTGGGGAAAAATGAGAAAAAAAAACACTGAAATTACACTGCTGCCTCACACAATGCATTTAACTGTGGTAAAATGCAACACAATTTAAAACACTCAATGTAAATTTGCTTGGAAGAACATCTTAACAAAATGTAGCTGTACCCGCTACAAGGAATAGTTCTCCTTACCTCAATACTGTACAGACACCATTAGATTGTATAACTGATTGGAGTACAGGAGGCTCATCTGCCTGCTTTGTGGATATAGCAACCTTTACCCCTATACTACAACATATCCTATTTTTAAGTTGATCAAATATAGTTGCTTCCCCTTCTTTATGAAACCTAAATTTGACTGATTAGCGTTTGTACAATTGGTAAGTATCACCCTGCATTCACAACTGAGAAATGACATTATAAACATCTCTGAGCACAAACTCTAGTCTGTTCTAATTGGACAGTTTCATTATTGATTGCTGCTTGTATCACCATTAATGATAATTTTTCCTTTTATCAGACATACATTAAAATTGCTGCAGTGTCCCAAGAAGATAAATTGCTGTGGAGCATACTATCATGCCTTATTTACTTAAATAATTAATACAATGCATGCTTTTAAACATTGCCTCTCTTAAGTAGGCTGAACTATATCAGTTGCTTCAGTACAATAGTAGCTAATCCAGAGCAAAAACAGTTTGCATGATTGGTCATAGGTGATTACATGAAAATACTGCTTGATAGCCATTAATAAACATATGGACAAATAAGTGGTTACATATTTGTGAAGATGAAACATGCTTTGCAGTGGGAAAGTGAAAACAAATTTTCTTCTTTTTGTTTCCACGAAACAACCTGTCTCATGCATGGTTAAAAGTATAACCTTATACAGACCAGTCTGCCACAGACAGTAATACACTTCTAATTTGAAGACCTGTGAAATAAAGAGTAAATAGTGTAGACAGCAATGTGTTACTCTTTCCATTAAGATTTTTGCTTGTTGGCAGTTGTAGTTCTTCTTAAATCTCTCCTGTCAAATGTAGGTACTATGTCTCATTTGTTCCTGATTATGCAGAATGCCTCAGTTTTGCTTCATATTTATGTCCTGTCCTTCAAATAAGTTTTGATTTGTCTAATAAATCACTGATGATTACAGACAGTCAATAGTGCCAGACATTAGCATTTCATATTCCCCCATGACAAAAACATCTTAAAAGAGGGTTTAACACAGACAAATGACTATTGCCAAACTAACAGACTAAAACTAAATGCCAACAAATGCATTATAGTGCTTTTTGGGAAAACTGCCACACAAGTTAATTACTCCAGTTATAAAAGATATGCCCTAAGAGTTAACCTAGTAGTCAGGGATCTGATAACATATGTAACAGAAATCTGGCCTTTGACCAACATGTGGCCAAGGTAGCAAGAAAATCATTCTATGTCAACCAACTTATAAGGAAGGGCATGACATCCAGGTCCAAGGAAGTTATAGTCCCACTTTATTTGGTCCTTATCAGACCCATCATTGACTATAATGCCCACTTCACCATGTACTTGACCAGACATATGCAACAGCTAGATTGCCCAAAAAGGTCCCTTACCAGGGGAATCCAGGGTATAGACACGTTGTGCTACGAGGAAGGCCTAACTCTGTCTTCCATAGGTTACTGAAAGGCGATATATGCATGCCATACAATGCATCCTCACATCCAGCTTTGATGGACCATCTGCACATCCACAAAATGAACAGCATCAGAACCACTAGACCCAAAGATTTAAGTTTTGCTTGTGACATAAATAAGACACGTTGACAAGACAGATATGTGTCTTAGACCATCCCTATGCTCTGGAACAGACTTCTCATCCATGTGAAGCAGAGTCTATCACTATCCCTATTTAAACATAACCACGACCAATGGATGGGATTTCAGAAATTCAAGTGGGTCAGACCTCCAGGTTTCTGATAGACAGAGGCAGACAGCAATGCCCAACCTAACATACCCACCAACATAACCTCTAAAAGCTTCTTAACTAACATACCTCCTCCTAATAAACACCCATGATACATAGGGACATGATTGGATTAGATTCCAAAGCCAGACTTAGAAAGTACTTATAATTAGCCTGTTATATACCTATGAATCTATATCTCTTATTGTTCAAAAAAATGCTGGTTGATATAAGTCCTGTTGTTTGATTAAATTGTTTTAATGAAATTCAGTAATATTTAAAACAAAAACTATCCCTGATATCCCCCCCCCCCCCATTTTATTTTTGGCTTTTTTCCTGATTCTTAAGGAAAATTGAAAATTACGTAAATGGACTTTAACTCATCCTAAACCCAAACAAAACAAGGTTAATGATCTTCTCCAACAGGAAATCCAAAGCAGAACCACCTCCACTCTCCATGTACTCCACTAATGGCACTATAATAGAACCAATTAACCAAACAAAACTGCTTGGTATCACAATAGACAACAATCTAACATTCGATAAACACATAGCATTCACAATTAAAAATGCTCACATCAAACTTGGTGCACTATATAAGGCCAAACCTTACCTCACTCAAAACACCAGACTAGCTACAGCCAGATCCCACCTCCTATGTACTCTGCTCTACTGTTCTCAAATTTTCACTAACCTGCGCGTGTTTGATTTGCATCTACTTGAATCCTGCTATAATAAAACAGCAAAATTTGCTACTAATATACCCAACAGAACCCATCATTGCCTTGACTTCAAAAACTACACAGGCTTGATTTTCCCAGTCTGTTATTGCTCAATCTGCTCACCACTGCCCACTCCATTATCCACAAACCTGAAAACTGCCCTGCAGTCTCCAACCTAGTTCATAGGTTCATAGGTTCATAGGTAGGTACTAGGCTATTGGCCTTAAGGCCTATACAAGCCTAGCCAAAAAAGTACCCTGGCTTTCACCACCCAAGAAAATTATTTTCCTGTACCCCTGTCAAGCAGAACCATAGAAGTGATCCCCGGGGTGAATTTCCTATTATTTATTTATTTTGTTACTGTTCTTTTTGATTATTTGCTTTCGGTTTTCCATTTTCTAGTTACAGATTTCTTAGCCACTATCAACACTAAAGACAGCAATGTTTTCACCTCTTTAGTGCATTTTATCTTGTATTAACTCAAGAAAAACAGCTCTGTAATGAGGTTAATTTATCTTCCCATTGTAAGACTTAGCATATTTTCAATTAATTTTGAATGGAAGCAACTGAAACCTCGACAAAATATATGAACCTCATTTTAAACTATCCCATCTTCAACGTATGCTTCTTGTCTGTGAGAACATTTTTTTCAAGTCTCACAGAGGTAAAGAAATATATGTGCAAATATCTTCATGCACAAATTCTAATTTTTTTTTAAATTGGTTGCATATCTAGAGATAAGATGCACTTTCATTCCATTGATCACTTATAATACCTATATCTGAACATTCTTTCACTGTTAGTTTTACTTGTACATAACTTTCTCTGACATGAATACCAACCCCAGGACCCTAAGATCATCTGATAAACTTATACTCAAGGTAACAGTCCCCTAATTACTTTGGTGACTCTCTTTTCTCATGTAAAGTAGCCAGACAGTAGAACCTAATACCCCAGAATATCCTAAAAAAATACAGATAGTCATAACTTCAAACAAATCCTAAAGTAATACTTTACTCAACAATGGCTATGCTCCTGTAATACTCCTAGCTAGTTTCTCATGCCATCAATCAAATGTTTCTTTTCTGCTATCTTCCTGTTGTCTTACTAATGCCTAATGAAAATACCACAATGGTTTAGTTTAGTTATGTATCTAATGAGTCTCATATTACTGTCTGAAGTAAGGCTTAGGAAATTTAATGTTTTCTGTTTACATTCTCTTTTTGTAAATTGTGATTGTAGGCAACTATTAATTTTTTTGTATAGTCTTTGTAAATCTTTGTAAAATGTTTGTAATTTTTTTGTACTATTGTTATGGGGCTTTTCTCCCTGGGTCTCTGCAGAAAATGAGCTAATTGCCCAGCCAGAAACTACCCTGTTAACAAATGCAAAATAAATAAATAAAAAATTGATAACTGTGAATATGTCTTAATACTCCGAGTAATACAGTGTTGCAAATACGTCTCAATTTGCTGTATTAATAATCTTCAGGTTAAAATTGTATAATACTTGTATGAGAACATTCAGAACATAATTTGTAGTTAATAAAAATGCACTCTGCAACAAGCCTCACAATGGCTGTGAGAATTACATTGTTAAATGCATATTCCTGCAATGTGATGCAGCACACAAAAGGGAAAGATAACTTCTCAAGGACATTGTGTTTGATTATGCTCTGTCTTGACTTGCCTGTAAGCTTAGCAGTTCTTTTAGAATGCTGTTGGCATATGCTGGAAATTTCTCTTTGCTACTTTACCATCACTTCTATTAATACAGTGGCCATCTCTAAACACTTTTTGAGACAAGTGTTTATGGTAGTACATTTTAGCATGTTCTTATAATATTAAGTATTTTCAGTATTTTTATTAAGTATTTTTCAGCTGCACTTAGTTTCTTTTTTGATGTTCTGTGACAGATGATACTATACTAATGTTGAGTGCAACAGAGGTATGCAGGATTTTATGACATTTAGCTCTAAACATTGAATAGGAATGAAAATGTTCTATTTTTGTCTTGCCTCTTTAGCTTGCCTTCTGAAGAAATGTTTGTAATTGTAACTGCATACATGCTAGAAAACTACTTTGAACATAAAATATCTCTACTAACATACAATATAATTTAGAAGTTACCTGGAATGGCTTATCATGGACTTATTATCAGTACTTCATTTTAAATCAAAATAAATATTGTAACACCCTATCACTTTGTTTATTGACATAATAATCAGCATTCTACTAGCCTTCCCCTAAACCTAATGTTCCCAATCATTCCCTAAACATAAAACTGCAATTTTACTCCACAGCTCTAAAATTCCACTCACACACCCTATAGAGCTCTAGTTATGCTCTCTAATCCTGCACCCTATAATAGCAGGAATCAAGTATGCAGCTCCCTAAATGCAAAACTCCTTCTATCTCCTTAAACCTAATCTCTCTGAAAATTCCCTACCCGAAACACCCCTCTTGCTCCCTTAGCCTTAAACTTTACCCCCTGCATCCTACACTTAAATCCCACTACTTATCACTGTTGGAAGTATTAAGTTAAACTCTTATCCTATTCTCTCCTTGTGGTTACCACACTTACCTTGCTCAAACTCAACTACTGTGTTTGGACAAGATGCTCTCTCACCAAATCATGTAGCTGAGTTTTGAGTACAAGCAGTAGCTCATACAAAGTTAAAGATACCCAAGTCCCTGGTTGTGAGACCATGGTCTTTAATGCCTGGGAGTAAAGCTATTGTAGTAGATCCATTAAATTCCCTTACATTATAATACATGAGTAAAGCAACAGTCAGAGTAAAGAATTATAGATTCAGTATATAGCATAACAATGCTTAAAAGTAAAAAAAAAAAATCAGAATGACGGGGTATGTAGTTTAGATGTTAGCAATGAAATCCCTTGGCTGCTATAAAAAGATGGTTTAAGTATTCAACGTAAACTTTCTATTCAACCTTTGAGGGTCAGTAACTGTCTAATTTATGGCTGACTGTAGCCTGAATCCAAAACTGAGGAAGTCCTACATCCTATAATAGCAAGAAGGAACTAAGTGAGATTTCACTCACCATATACCAGCTTTAAAACTGTCCTGTAACTTGTCAAGGCTTATTACGTAAACACTTTCTGAACTGGTGGACAACAGTGAGCCCCACAAACAGATTTGTTATTGAAGTCAACAACCACAAGTAAGCTTCTCAACATAACCAAAATCTAATGGCAAGTACTAAAAATCATTACCTTTACCTACACTTCTATTTATATAAAAAAAACTCCTATAGAAAATCTTACTCGGAAGAGTAGAGGATTGAAACCTTAACTATTACCCACATCATTTGAGTTGAACTAGTGATGTGGGCACTAGTGGATCAAGAAAATGGAGGATGTGATTAAGTGGCCAACAATGGTTTGTCCATTCTGGTGATAGGATTATGGTCTGACTCACTGCACTATGGACATCTTTCAGAAGAAAGGTGTTTTTCAGGTAGAAATATTTGGGATGTGCCATTTGTATCTGTTTAGCCATGAATATGGTAGCCCTCATGTGGTATGGACTGGAATATACACACCACAAGTGAAGGCATTGTATACTATTGCATCAAGAAGCATGCAGGTAACCTCCAAAGGGAAGGGTTAGGGCCATGTAGCACAGAACCCAGAAGGCTGAATAAGCAATGGGCCAGTATGAATGCAGATCATTCTGCAAGGGAAAGATGGCTCTGGTTCTTTAGTGGAGGACCATTAGTTGTTTATTTGACAAGAAGCAGAGATAAAACTACTAAACATGAACATTCTTTACAAAAAAGAATAAACACTAGCACAAATAAGTTAAACATTAGTTATGGTAGAAGCTGTGTATCACAAAGTAATGAAAGCCCAGACTGCAAGCTATGTAGTCTAATAACAGCTAGTGCTGTTAACACTGGAAAAAAAACTGGGGGGTGGCTGGAAGTGATCAGTTGATATCATCTACACATCCTGGTAAATGTCAGTCCAGTATACATCAGACATAACACCTACTATAGAAAGCAGAGTGCAACATTCAGCACATGGTTCAAAGGCAAATAAATGGCTCTGCTTATCCATGTTCACAAGGTAGCTTCATCACATGTTTGCAGGAGCATGTATGTAAGCCTTGAATTTATAACAGTCCTTTGCTTGTGCAGGTTTACATGTCAGCCAGCAAGGAGTGAGACTTAAGGCCAGATGTCCCCTATGGCTACCTTATTTTATATTATTATATTGATTGTAAAGTCAGCTATTTACCCTTGAATGAATTATCTGATGTGGAGGATACTCCACTGTGCACTTCAGTTTGTTATGGATTATTCAAAGGCTTTGTTATGGGAAGTTATAGTGGAAGATACTGTTTTCGTGTAACCTAGCTATTTAAAAGTGCTGCAATGTAGTATACTATAATTTGTGTCAAATTTTCTTTCTGTATACTATGACTGTAGTGCATATACTCTGTAAATAATATTGAGTGTGGTAATATACATTGAACACAACAGTATAATATTGAGTATAATGGCTCTAGTTTAAAAGACTGATGCAACCTACTATAGTTTCAAAGTATCACTTTAAAGAACAAAACTAAGAAAGTATAGAAGAAACCTATATATTATTACATTGTTCATTTGTTATATTTCAGAGTTGGTCATTTACACTTGCAGCAAAACAGGCAACCCTTATAACATCCAAACTTTGTTAGATGACGCAGGATCTTCTGGCTGCTCTGATTTCATACATAGTGTGCATATCATATTGCTAGGAAACCTTGAATATTCATGAATGTAAGCATATGTTACATAATAGCACCACCTCAGGATCAAAATAGTATCTTAGGCAAATAAATAAAATCAAATTTAATTCAAGATACCAAGCATTGCTTTAAAGCATTGCTGCCACTTGAGGCTTAACCACAGCCTAGATGATTTGAGTTCATGTAGTGGCACGGGGGCTTGACAGCAGAGGTGAGGGAATAGGCATGGTCATCCTGGTAAGAGTGGAGGTGCACAGACTCATGGCACACACACACACACACACACACACACACACACACACACACACACACACACACACACACATTCTAATTTCTATGGGGGAGCATGGGAAATAACCCTGCAGTGCAGTACTGCCTGAGGTTGGGGTATCCTGCTGCTCTCGGCCTACTGGAGAAGTGGGATCAGTCTGGTGCTGGTTTCCATTGCATTCCTCACCAACAGGGTTTTACTGGGGAATATAGGGTTGGGGAGTATTATGCAAAATCACACCCTTGGCAGCACTATGATGCTTCCTGGGACACCTTGATCTCCTCATTGACTCACAATGTTGTTGGAGCAAGTCTAGGTGAGGTGGAAGATTTGGCATGTCCAGTTAATGAAAATATGCACTGGGAGCAGCCAATGGTCAGCTGCAAGGGGGGTCAAAATAGTTCAGAAGGAAAGATAAAGCATTATTTTAAAACATATTTATGTATTAGATTTTAAAAATGAAAGTGCATTTTTTGGTCTTGACTATACTGTATACTGTAAATAAGGCATTTAGCTAATAAATGCAAATTAAGTATTCTAGTCAATGCTTCAGTTTAGTATGGAATTCTAGCCTTCTCTTCACAATGAGCCATAAATCTTGATGTCAGCTCAAGTGTCAGAGGTGTTTTTTCACCAGTTTCATTACTCTGCACAGCAAGCCTCTAGTCTTAGACTAATGCTTCAAGTATATTTAAGTGGGGATTCTGTTTTGATTTACACATATTTTTTATTTAAATATTTTAGTTGTGAAGAAGTTGTCTTCCTAGGGGGTTATACATTTTATTTGCTTTAGTTTACATTTTGCTGTTATTGCACAATATAATGTGTGGATGTGGGGTCTTCAGTTCATGACTGTTCTCTCTGCCTATCCTGATTGATGGACCATTCAGTAAATTGAGAACAGGATATTACCCCCCGCAGGACCATGTTAAGGCTTGTTTCAATAATGCATTGATTGTGAATCACTGAAATGGATCAGTTAACTACGACATTCATTGAGGTGATCATATATACATAGTATTAGTTATGTACTCCTAACCCGTTATCCTTATTATAATTCATTAGAAAATGAAAAGCTCTTCTCTTTAAAACATTGGTTTGGAACAAAAACAAATTACAGTATAACTAATTCTTGCATCGTATGGTCCTTTTTCTCTTCCTTTGGCAAACGTGTAGATGAAAATGGATGATTTCTGAGAGAAAACACTTTTTCTCTGTATTCTTAGTTTAATATCTGGGATTCTCTTCTAACATGGCTACATAACATTCTACATCCTCTTTTCAGTGTTACCCTACTAAAAACATCATGTTCTGGAAACAACACTTTCACATTTTTCTTGATAATGCTGAGTTCAGTCTTAACCCCTAACTATGTTTTACTCATAGGCTTACAGCTGGCCCCCTGTATGAGACAAACAATCTGTAAGTCTATTAGCCTTGATGTATATGACACCAACTCAATATGGTAGCTGTCACCAAAATGTGGATGAAAACTTTCATAATTTTTTCTGACTGTTTTTAACATTACTTCTTTGTTAGAACCTTGTGAATTGTCTCTTTGTTATTTTTTGTGCTCAGCTTTGCATAGATAAATACAGGTTAAACTGGCCATTTGGCATAATCACATTAACCCTTCAACTATGGATGTTGTGTTATTTATTTAGTTATTTTTCATTTATTATCAAGGGTAGAGCACTGATCCACATGGACCTTGTTTGGAATCAGCCAGACATTACTCTTATGTTAAGTTATTAGTTATCATGGCACAACATGAAAATATCAGATCATACAATAATGAAGTAAATCAGTTTTCTTGTATTTTATTTTAATATTAAAGGGATCAGAAAAAAATAAATGAAAACTCCAGCCAAGCTGGAACTTCCAATGAGTGACCTCTCAAACCTCTTGTATCAGAGGCATGTGCCTCTGATACAAGAGGATTGAGAGGTCAATCATTGGAAGTTCCAGCTTGGCTGGAGTTTTCATTTAGTTTTTACTGATGTTTTTTTCAGTGTGACCTACTCACTCATTGTTTTAATTTATTTGGGATATTTTGCAGTCACCCAAATGGTAATGGACATCAGCTGGATATAACAGCCCTGTGTTTCTTATGCTTAGTCAAACACTCTGCTTTTGCTGTGCTGATAATAAGGCTGAAATACGCATATCCACAGCTAGTGAGGTTTGGCTTTATTGACCTGAAATTGTCCATTACAATGATGAAACAAGTCATGGGTATTCAGAATTGCTAATTAGCTGAAACACTTGGTGTTCATAAGGGTAATTTCATATATCCCATGTGCCACTGATACAAGAGGTTTGAGAGGTCACTCATTGGAAGTTCCAGCTTGGCTGGAGCTTTCATTTAGATTTTACTGATTGTTTTTTTCAGTGTAACCTTCTCATTCATTGTTTTAATATTAAAGGAATAGAATTTTCATTTAACAGATTTATGAAAATCACATACTGAAGACAATTTAGAGTTAAAATATTTTGCTAGTTCAATTCATATAGTAGTGAAGTAATTACTGAAAACTAATAATGTGAAACTAACCCTCAAATGTGCCTGAAAGTAAAATTAGGGCATTCATATTTTCACATTATTTTTCTTTCATTGTGCAAAAGGAAACAATGACTCAACTTTGCTTAGAAACAAGTCTTTCCCAAGCAAAAGTCCATTTTCTACGCAAGTGTGCCCAAAATACTGCCAATGCCACTCACCTTTGGGAATTATCTCATATTCTGCCAGATGTACTCAAATCTCCCCTGAAATTTGTATGTCTTATGAGCTACTTTCGTTGTCTTCTTTGTGGTCACGAGGACCCTGTCCCTTCGTCAGTTCTCATGCATTCAGTTCTGTCATTATTTATGATGTGACAAGAACATTGAGAAGGACATAAAACTGAGGGTAAATTAGTTCTGACCTAGAAAATTAATGCAAACTCCTGTGACTTTTATGTAATTAAGACTGGGAGATACAGTGTTGCCTGTGAGGCAGGTGCCGTCAGTTTACTATGGAATATACATGGTGTGCTTGCTTCCTAAAAAAAATCAAAAAACTTGTGTTTGAGGTTTCCTATGACTTTGTCTTATCCTAGTAATGGCATACTGTGACACAAAAACAAAACCATGGAAAGCAAGACTATTTTGCTTGCAGTGATTCTAATTAGGAATGGAAATAGAGGTGTTTCTTTCTTTGAATTGTCCTTCTGAATACTTAGGCGTGCCACAATGTTCTCAGCAAGAAAAGGACAGTAGTCACTGATATCAGTGCTTAGAGATGAATGCTAAGGATTTAACCCTGGAAGTCCTAGATCTTGCATTAGATTCATATATAGGTGACAAGGTTTATTACGTGTAAAGAAAGCAGTCTTCATTTTCAGAACATAGGTTTCACAAAAACTGTCCAATAAACCATGAACATTTATTTTTGGATATTTACCTTACCAGTCATCTGCAAACCAAGAAGATTAGTATATGAGTACTATTGATGGAATACTCCAAATAGTATGATGTGAGGTAACATAAACAATAAATATTGAAAGAACAATGACAAATAGAAAAGGGCAGAGTGGCTTTCTGTCATGCTCACATTGTAAGATAAATGGTGTGGAACAATAAGTACTGATGACTAGTTGTGCAAGTCAACAGCATTAAAACAATTTATGTTGGGATACAAAAGTACCTGCAATTCCAAAATATGTTTGAGAATCCCATAACATTTCCTACTACAACAGCAAGTGAAATGATTTATTAAAATTCAAAATAAGTATAGTTGATGGGGATATTTGTTCATAGCAAAATTGTTGCATATTTAAGAAGCAAAGGAAGGTTACTCCATTCCCTCTCCTTTATAATATCATGTTTAATAGGCTGAACTAATTAAAAAGTGTCTTTATCAAACTGGTATGTAAAAACTCTGGAAAAGGTCTTCATTTTGGGGGTAAGACTAGATTGGAGTATAATGATATAGGTTTCTTGGGCATTTTCCCTGTTTGCGTTATTGTCTATCCAAGGAGAGAGTTAAATGTCTATCACTAACTGAGGAAAATCTTCTTTTTAATACATTGACATTTAGTCTATTGATCCTACAACATTGCCTTCCTCTAGTGCTTAATTCAAAAATGTCTTCATACCACCGCCTGCTGAGATAAACTACTCAGGAATCTCTAAACCTGAAATGGTTTCCTTTAATGTAGCAGATGAGAAGAGTGAATTGCAAAGGTTACAAGAGACTGCTGGATCATTCTTCTAGTATACAATAGAAATGAGCAAAACTTAGCTTAATTGACAGTCAGTGTACTGCTGACTAATACAAACATAATTCCTATAAGGATGGCATTGGATCTTGTTTGGAATCTTCTTCTAACAAGTTAATTAGAGTATTCTATTGTCAGAATCATCTTTCTTGTGTTACTGGTTAGTCACTGTACCAATGATTAATTTTCTAAGTATATGTGCCTTCTGATATGAATAGCCTATAAATTCAAGTGCTATGACAAGTACCGTTTGATAATAATTTAGAATCTATATTGATGCATTGTTTTTCATATTGTACTTACTGATTTGAGATGTATGCATTTTGTTCTAGCTCATGGCTGAAAAGGATTGTGAGGACCAGTTCAGTTATGAAATAAAAAATAAATAAACAAACAAATAAATACAAAACTCAAGAAATATCTTGCACAGTAGCTTTGCCTCTAAAAGTACAGCCTATGTGCATTCTACACATGGATATCCAGAGTGTTGCCCGAAAATGCTATAGAAAAATGTCAAACTATTTCAGAGATTCAATTGTGTAGAGATAAAAATGCTAATAGGCCTACATGGTCATTAAGTGTGCCAGACTGTCAAACAGGTTTTTATTTGATTTTTATAAGCCTTTGGTATACAACATCTTCTCATAGTGAAACATGTAATACTCCACAGTGAGGCATCAGCGTATAATCTTCTTTCAACAAATTGAATGAATCAGTTCCATCAAACAATAAACTACTGAAACTGCAGATTACCTTAATTTGAAAAGCTTTCTTTTAAGGGACAGACTATCTTTAACCTCATGTGGGGGCTTCTCCCCACACCTCTTTATTTATATTTATTAACTCCATAGTCACACCACTTGAAGGGAATGGAAAAAACTATAAAGAAAATGAAAAAAAGTTTCACATGACCATGATCCCATATTATAAAAAAATTTGAAACCTGCAAATACAGTGAGGTAGAAATGAGGAAATAGCATTCTATATGGTATACGTAATCCGAATGTTTGACTTTCATATTTAGTGTTGTTACATTGGAATTAAAAAAGTCCTATGTGTTTCTCCAGAATATTGGCATTTTGGTCATTTGTAACATGCTACCACCAAGAATTCCTATAGAGACTACAACAAACTGGTTAAAACACCTTCAGAGCCAAGCTGCATGCAGGTAATCTTATGTGTATTTTGTACTTGGGACTTCATGCGTACTTTAATTTTTTTTTTTAAGTTTTACTATGCATTGTCAACAGTAGATTAAGATATTGCTCCTCATACATAGGCACATACTATCCTTTCTCTGGGAGCAAAATAGGCAAAATATGGTATGCTACATGATACTGAGTTTCCATCAAGAATATGTATATGACCTTGTTTGATGGTGAAGAATACCATCCATATCCAAACTGTATTTTAAATTAGCTATCACTACATGAAAATTAAAATTCAAAAATTCATGTTTTCTGGAGCAGGAAACTTTCTGGTTACCAGAAGATATGGAAACCAAAATTTCCTGAACAGATCAAGTTAGTATATCCAGGCTAAAATATTATTACTAAGATAAGTGATTAAGACTAAAATAGCAATCAGTGGTACATTTTGTATCTGAACAGCCAAGTACAAATACCTAAATGTTATACTTAGGATAAACAAAGGGTAGAAACACTAAGATAACAGTTGAATCATCTGACACCTACTACAGCTAACACTGGAACACAAAGGTGACATGATGCCTTTTATTGGACCAATATAATTTTTACAATTAGTCAAATATTTGGACTTATATGAGTCCCTTCATCAGAAATTGCTAAACTATTGATGTAAAGTGCAATGATTTAGTAGTCATTTGTGTCTATAAATGGAGAAGAAAATACATAATTTCATTCTCATTATGAGAAAAATGACTGAAAAATATCAATTAAAGAAAAAACAGTGTAAAAAAACTCTGTCTTGCTTGTTCAGATTTCTGACACAGGAAATCTATTCACAGATGCCACGTTTGTTTGTGTGTGTGTGTGTGTGTGTGTGTGTGTGTGTGTGTGTGTGTGTGTGTGTGTGTGTGTGTGTGTGTGTGTGTGTGTGTCAGAGATGGAGAGAGAGAGAGAGGGAGAGAGAGGGAGACTCGTGATAAAATGAAGAATTGAAAATTTAGGATATGACCTATCATGTAAGTAGAGGGTGGTCTCAGAATGATTCATTAGAAGCCAAGTTGTTTTCAGAGAAAGAAATCACTGCAGTACTCTAGCAAAAATGAATCATAACACACAAAGATCTGCTGAAAGAGTAGTTAAATCCTGTGTGCTATCCACCTTAACACAGAAATTGTTTAGGGTGCATACTTTGATTCAAAATAATACATTTGTCTGTGTGTGTGTTTGTGTGTTTGTGTCTGAGTGTCTATGTGCATATGAATGTGTGTGCGAATATATATATATATATATATATATATATATATATATATATATATATATATATATATACATATATGGGTCTACTTTTTATCATCAAAAGATCATGCTTTCGAAAAGCAAAAGTACTACCTCATTTCTGCGAAAGTGTACTTTCGCGATTACTGGTTCACCGAACCGATAATATTAAACCAAAAACACTACAAAGATATTTTTGCAGGGGGTCAAGCTCGCCTCCACCCCCTGCACCCCTGCTACATTATATATATACTAACTCTGAGATTGCACTACAGTGGGGAAACAGGTATATTCCCTTATCCCCACTGTAGCATACAGTGTTATAGGAGTGTGACATCACTGAACTGCCTGCAGTTGTAAATTCCCTATTTGTTCTTGTACACTGACACTAGAATGCATATTATCTAGAGATTTATCATATGCCTTTCTTTCTGCTTTGCAATGACTATCCTAAGGAGCTACTTCTCTCCTAATGAATCCAACATCTTGACCATATCTGCGTTGAATTCATCTGAACCCACTTCTTTCCATCACTTCATTTTCCATAGTGCTCTTGTTACCATCATCCATAACTGAGCTTTCTGTGGAGTAATTCTTTCAGAATTATATTGGAGTTGATTGTACCTTGATGGTTCAACAAGATGCAGTTTTGTTGAACAAATACTTGTCTTCTGATAACCCCTACTACATTTTCATTAATCTTTCCTTAGATAGTTGCAGTCTTGTTTGTTGGTAAACATTCTTTTAGCTTGAATAAAATGAACCTTAGGAGTATTTTCAATGATGTATCTCGGTTGTTAAATACTGGCTTCTAAGACAGAGTTTCCTAAGAATGATTTTCAATAGACTGATCATTTCAAGGCTTCATATAAAGGGTTGGTCTTATTTATATCAAGGAATGCAATAGTAAAGACCTCAGTGTTTAGAGAAAATCATATACCTTATTCACTGTTGTTCATATATGACAAAGATAAACTCAGGTTTTCTAAACACCCATCTAAAGCAACCAGCTTCATTTCAAAAATTGTCTTCCATCAGAATTTATTCGAAAAATGCATTGTTTTAAATTCTACATTATTTCCAGTGCCATATAGCCATGTCTATATTGCCCAACATAAAGCATGTTCTCTCTTCTCTGATTCTAACAGATTATTGAAGGGAAACCTTTGCCTTGCCTACAAAGCCTAAAAAGGATCAAATTTTATGTGACCCAGACATTCACAAAGCAAACACAATCTTAAACACTTTCTAATGAACTAAACTTCCAATGCAGCATGAACAGGAGTACCTAGTGAGATAGATATCCCTCTCAAAGAATACAACTTTTGTGGAATAGATTTCCCTTAAATGTAAAAGTAACAAGCACTCTGACCATCTTCAAAAGCAGTCTGGATGAGTGGATGGGAAACCATAAATTCACCTGTGGTTTTAAACTTCAAACTGTCATTGAAAGGGGAAGAAATTAGTTTATAGTTTCTCTGCACTGTTGGGTACTGATGACATGGGATCTTAAAGCTAAGTGGCAAATGGTCTATCTGGTCATGAGCCTAGTACAATCCAGAGAACAAATTGAAAATGCAAACATTTACAGAAGAAATTTCTGGCCAATCAGAATCAGCTTCTTTAGCTGAATGTATTGTTTATTTATTTATTTCCAGTTTGATTACCGGGGAAGTCCACTGGGCTGAAATGACCCATTTTCAGTGCAGACCCGGGGGATAAAAGCTCCAAGTTGCATAAAACTATTGCAATGCAATTGGTACATAGGTATAACAGATACATTATATAAAAAGTTACAATTAACATATTTGAAGTCATGGTATTTACAGAATTCAGGGTTTTACAGTTTCATTTAAGGAGCAGTGTAATATGTGGAGATAGACAACCATATAAGTATGAACATGCATAGAAGGAGAAGACAGAATAATGACATAGCTAATGCACTCTGGTTATGCATAATTAAACAATGATGCTATTTACAATATTTACAAGGTTGAGTTGTGTCAGAGTGGCTGTTGGTGTTATTGACAGCATAGAGAGTCCAGGAGAGAGAGGGATTACACACTGGGAGCAGCAGGATTTACTTGAATTAAGTAGGGTGATGGCAGGTACATTTTTGCTTGGAGAACAGGTATTTGAAAAGCAGGCTTTTGAAGTTTTCAGAGTTTGGCACAGATCTTAGAGTAGATGGAAGGGAATTCCATTTTTTGCCAAGTGAATAGGCAAGAAGAAGTTGGCCTGCAGGATGTTTAGGCTTATTGATAGCTATTAGATTTTGATGTTCAGATCTTAGTGTTCTTTTGGGTATGTAGGGGGAAGGAGATTAGTTAGTGCTGGACATTGGGTTGGGTGAAATATGAGTTTATGAGCAGTAGTGAGTTAGAGGCAATCTAGGTAATTAGGGAGTTCTAGCCAATTCAGGGATTGTAGGGTAAGACAGTGATGGGTATAGTTTTTGGAGTTTGTGGCGAATTTAGAGATTTTGTTATAGCGGGTTTCTATTTTGGAGGTAATAGAAGAGGACAGATTGTTTAGGAGTGGGGCTCCATATAATAATGAAGGGAGAAGATAAGTTGTGGCCAGTGTATGCCTTGTAGCATTGGAGAGAAAGCGATTGTTCCTGTACAGCATGCCTAGCTTTTGGTGGGTTTTCTTGATATTTTTTGAATATGTATATCAAATTTGAGGTGTTCATCAATGGTAATACCAAGTAGCTTAGCGGAAGAAACTACTTCTATAGGTGAACTGGTGTTGCTATAGACTTTGAAGTTGTTTTTGTCATAGGAGAAGGATTTTGTAGGAGGGAAAAGTAGAATCTTTGATTTATTTGCATTTAGAGAGAGATGGTTTTGGCACATCCAGTTTTTGGTTGTTGAAAATGCTATTTGAGTTTGGTTTAGAAGTTCAGAGGGGTTTGAGGCAGAGCAGACTAATGTAGAATCATCTACATATTGAATGATTTTGGTATCAGGAATGGCAGAGTGAAAGTTATTGATGAAGATATTAAAAAGCATGGGGCCAAGAACAGATCTCTGTGGTACTCCAGTTGGGGTGGGTAGGAAGGAAGAGATGGAGTTCTTCCATTTGACTGCCTGTGATCTTTTGGATAGATAACTGAAGAACCAGGATATAGTGTTGGGTGAGAGATGTAGGTTGGAGAGTTGGCAGAGAAGGTGTTTGTGGGACACAGTATCGAAAGCTTTAGACAGATCAAGTAAAATGGTGGATAATAAATTCCAGAATCTCAGGCCTGGTTGACAGTTTCAAGGAAAGAGAGTAGAGCGATTATTGTGCTATGGCCATTATGATGGATTGGTATACACTACCTATGATTTCTATTTACATTGAGGAATAAGATGTTAAAAGGAAAATCTATAGCAAAATATTAGGCTAGTAGGCTTACTGCTAAACCATTTCACACAAATGGAAAACACTAATAATTTAATGAAAATTACAGATCCAAGTTTCAGCTTATACCCTAAAAATGTGCTTTGTCTATGAATATAAATAAACACAACTAACTAGGAACTATACAAGATAAGATTCCAACTATGTGTAAATTATTTTTTCACTCACTACCTTCTAGTAATTCAATACAAAGTATAAGATATTTTATACACTACCCTCCATTACATTCAATATGCACTAAAATAGCTAAAATATATGTCCCTAGTTGTCTACTAAGTCATATTAATGAACCTAATGTCATATATAACATCATTTTAAGACATCATTAATATTTCAACATCAATAAATATATCAAGCTGTGACTCCTAGTACAGGGAAATATTATTTTCTTTTCAAATTAAAATAATTTAAACTGTGGTTATTACAAGAATAAAACACAAATGCACACATGCACACCCACACACACACACACACACACACACACACACAGACACACACACACACTCGCACATGCACACATACACACGTCCACTCACACACACTTGCAGTGTCTATCATTTTCATGGAATGCTCATTTGATTGAATCATTTGAATGAAATCTCATTTCAGTGAAAGCTAATTTAACTGAAAACTCATTTCATAAGAAACTTTTTCTATAAGAAATATATCATGAAAAAGAACCCTGCACCCCCACATCCCCTTACTCTCATATATATATATATATATATATATATATATATATATATATATATATATATATATATATATATACTAACACCATATCTTCTCAACCAGTGAGAAAAGAACAACAAACACATACAATGAATCAGTGCCTGAGCACAAACATCTACAGATCTGGGGAAATAACATGATGGCGACCGTTGCAATCCACACATACTCTTTTTGACTCATAATGGCTATGATAAGGGACAACACTATGACATACTTTTTATATACTTCTGTACTTTTCTATAAAATGAGTTTTCGATCAAATGGATTCAACAATTTGTGATTCAATGAAATGAACATTCAATGAAATGACATAGACCACAATATTTGTTCTCCTAGAAAAAAGTGAGACTCTCTTTCTTTGAAATACTTCACAACAACAATAAAATTATAATCTTTACTCAAGTCAAGATGTTGAGGGAATAAATTGATAGACTCACAAGTGAAATTAATTATTTATCATGTAATCATTTTTTCAGGTGTCTTAATACAGAATATGAGTTTTCAATGTTCCAACTGTCTAATACCACAGACAGTGAAACACACCATGCTATAATTATAGGGACAGTATTATTATTAGGCATATTTGACAAATTCTAACCACATTCAAAACCTTGCTAATTATATCTACCAACTTCAAAGTCACACAACAGTGGGAAAGGGCAAAATCCCTTCCCTAGAATAACTTCAATTTTGACAATATTTTGGGTTCAGATGTTTTTCAGTTTAGATACTTTTAAGTTTAGATATTTTGTTGTCAGTGTTTTTACTGTCAATCTTATGCTGTTTTAGATCAGTCTGTGTAAACATATGTATATATACATATCAATCAATCAATATATATATATATATATATATATATATATATATATATATATATATATATATGTATATATATATATATATCATATATGGATCTATAAATATATATGGATCTATAAATATATATATGGATATATATATATATATATATATATATATATATATATATATATATATATATATATATATATATATATATATATATATATATATATATATATATATTCAGAACCTAATTTTCACAAAGGATTGATGGATGAAACACCCTGTAGCCCATCACCCAGTGTCTTCTCACACATCCTCTTCAGCATATCTTTGTAATGACCTCTCCTTATACTTATTTCTTTTATCCCTCTACACTTTAAGTAACTAGCCAGATGCTTACACATTATTAATTAATATCATTTTATCCTGTTACATAATATCATCCTTTACCCTTGGCTGTAAGATGCAAGACCTACCACCTTAGTATCAAAAGCTGAACTTTATCATTTCCTTTCCAGTCCAGTTCCTTCCCTCCTAACCTTAACTGTACAAATTTCCTTTCTCAGTGATCTACTGCCAAAAGATGTCTTCTATTGCTGTATGCATTTCTCCCACTACACTGCACAGTAAGGCAACTCTGGAGCATATAGAGATGTCCAGCACTTCCTTCTTCACATCCCTAACAATTCACATCAATAACCTCCATGTCCTTTTCATCTGATCCAGTCTTCTGTAGCATTTATGAACCTATCTCATACATTGTCCCAGAATACCAGAAATGGACTGAACATATCCAGACTTTTGTAAAACTCATAGCAACAATTGGTCAAGAAATTGATATTATTTCTTGTTATATATCTTACCTGAAGCTCATTCATGTCATTATTAAAAGATTAGTAATACTGAGTCTTATGATAAGTCTTATGATAGAATACCCAAATACCTAAAAAGAAATGACAACATTGAAAGTTAATATGGCTGAGAAATACATATATTAAATAACTACCATTAAAGGGAAATAGATTTTTATACCAATTAAGTCTGCAAATTGCAAGAAATAAGGAGTCTGTCACAAAAGAAAATATTGTCAGCCTCACTATCTAGAATTTTGTAAATAATTATAGGTCATTTGTGAATTTTAATATGGTTTATATAGAAGTGTGATGGGCAGAGATACTGCCAGCACAGCTATCTGAAATTTGTAAATAGTTATATGTCATTTGGGAATATCAGCGGGATGCAATTGCTTGTTTTACTACTATATTAGAACTGTATGTTGTCTGTATATCAAGCTGCTGGTACAAAAGTATATGTGTAAAGTACTGAGCTTAAGGATGTGTCCACAGTGTATCCTACTGGGAAAGAACAGAAATGTATATAAACTATTGTACCTGTTTAAATGTATATGTGTTAACAGTGGGAACTACAACATAGAGGGTTAACCTGCAAATCTTCAAGAAAATAGTTTAAATTAAATTGTTTTATAATTGTGCTATAAAAGTCAGTTTCAATGCAGCAAGGAGACATGATGTCTAGAACTAGGGAGCTTCTGTATTGTATTGTAAGTGTTTTGTTGTTTTATGTTTTCTAGAAGCTGCAAACATCTGAAGTCTATTCATTTTCACAGGGAGATGCTAGATGCTGCATCAATGGGAATTATTTGTAAGCCTGGGAACTGAAGTCAGGTGGCAAAAACTGATGCTATACTTAGAATTGCCACCAATCTGTTTTTTTTTTCTGGACTATCCAAAAATCAAATTGATTCTCCGGTAGTCCAGAAGACACTGTACAAACCAGTATTCTGTTTCAAAAAAGGAAATAGACGATTGGAGTTTGTTAAATTTTCTGATTTACTATGCTTTTTTACAGAAAAGTATAATAAATTAGCTGAAAACAGGCATCAGGAATGGGAAAAGGGGTGTTCCCATCCACTGATGTCACAGTGACATCACAAAAATGGGCAGATTATGGGCAAGGAGTGGGCAGGATTGAGTGGGGTTATGGGCAATGCAAGGGGTGAAGCCTTACTCCAGTTTTAGCCACAACGAAATGTGGCAACCCTAGTCATGTTGCAAGTATTCCAGCAGCAATATTTGAGATATTAATTTAAGAACTCTCTGAGAGAGAGAGGGCATTTTGTATTTGTCTTTGACTGACAACATCCACTCACCACCTCTGCACTTGCCTTGCTGTAAGTAAGTTAACTAGGATACAGTAATTTCTCTTAGATGCAGTTAGAAATATAGTAAAATATTTGTTTTGATGTTTTCTGTATTTATTTGAGACTGTCCTTTAATCTTCTTTTTAATATTTCCTGTGATTTTGAACTCTGATGTCACTGAGGATACATATTTAGTATTGTCATGTTCTTTTATTATTTATTATTAAATATATTTAAACATTTCAATTGTGGCTAGTCTGTTTATAGATATTTAAGCTCTTAGAGTATTTGCATATCTATTTAGTGACACTGTACAGGCAACTTCTAATAGTCTGGTTCTTGGTCAAACTACCATTTGGATTATAGTAACATTACACAGTAAGCTTGGACAACCTTTGCTTAGGGCCTTAAAGTAGCTGATAAGTAGTTGCTAGTGGTGGTGGAACAACCTCATAGTCATAGCAGAAGGGGCCTAGCTAGTAGACCTGTGTTACCCTTTCCCAGATGTGTGTTTGTGTGTGTGTGTGTGTATGTGTGTGTGTGTGTGTGTGTGTGTGTGTGTGTGTGTGTGTGTGTGTGTGTGTGTGTGTGTGTGTGTGTGTGTGTGTGTGTGTGTGTGTGTGTGTGTGTGTGTGTGTGTGTGTGTGTTTGTATGAATCAAACCTCAAAGTGTGTGTGTGTCAGCTACATGGTCAGGGACATGAAGAACTGGTTGGACAGAGAGGGTGCTGGAGGTCTTGGTTGCCACTCAGATGAGATATCAACCCTATAGCTGTGCCAGTGGGGAGTCTTATTGGGGATGTGGAGAAAGAGGGAGAACCAGCCCCAGACTGACTGTGGTCTCTGTGTGCTCTTAAGGGAAATTGCATTGTACTATGTGTGCACTTGTCATCCTCTCAGTGTGTACATATCTCCACTGTTGCCAGTGGTGAGGACTGAGAATCCTTGATTACTGGGCCATTGCAGGGGCATCAAAGAGTCATTGGCATGCTATATGATGAGTAGTTTAAATGTAGTGTAGGTAGCAAAATTAAGTTATTTGCAAAAGCTGTAATTCTCACAGATATATCAAATGGCTTTGGGAGATTAGGTAATATAAATAATAGCTTTATGTAGCAATGAGAGCAAAGATTCTTTATATAAATATAAAAAGATAAGGAGATTTGTATTTGTGGATAGCTCCCTTAATATCTGGAAAAGTAGAAAAAACACAGTTCAAAATTATGTACCCAATTAATACAAAATGACAAGATGCTCTTCTTTCTAAAATGTTATTAAACATGTGAAGAGAAAATCTGAGTGGTAGAATTGGTTTATGTTATTTGAAATAAAGATCGTGAATGAATACCCCACACACACACACAAACACACATACACACACACACACACACACACACACACACACACACACACACACACACACACACTGCGGTCTGAAATAAAAAAGATAGAATTTAAAAAATACGATTATATTTTTACCAAAAATTATTTCTTAAAAATAGGAATAAAGCCATCAGGGCCTATTTATTGTGACTTTATTTACCCAGCAAGAATTGCATTCCAATTCTAAAAACTGTAATATCATTACCAGCCTGTGGTTCTCAGAAAAAGATTAAATATTTTATAAAGAGTAAACACATTTGAAAAATCCTAAGAGGAAGAATACTGAAACTTTAAATTAAATTGTTGTGATAAATTATTAGGTGCTCCTTGTTTTAGTTGTAAGCATAAGCAACATGTTTGAGCCCATTCTGAATATTTAGACAGACAAACACACTCAACTCATTATAATTAAATGTTCAAAGTATCATACAGGGCCGGATTCACAAAGGCTTGCACGGAGTCTAAGAGTAGAGTAAGACTCCATGCAGCCAACATGTCCGCCGAGCGATCCAGGAACAACCGATAGGGGCGTGCAACTGAGCTCTCCAAACTAGTCCTACACGGACAGGGCTTGGATATGCAAATTACCTCAATTGCAGGTGAAAGCTATGCAAATGAGGTAAATTTGTGATCCAGGAAACCCGAACCTGTCCGAGTAGGAGTAGTGTTATTTGCAGAAATGTACTCAGTTGATAACTGAGTACGGTTCTGCAAATAGCAAAACGGAGCCATGACAGCTGCAAAAAAAGCATGCATTTACAGGAGGAAGCATGCCAATGGCCAAAAATACTGCCATTGGCAATGGGAAGCGATGCAAAATAGAAATAAAATAACTTTTTTTTTCAACCTGATCTCCGGGGTTTAACTGTAGCGCAGCGCCGCGCAAATGCGCTGCACCCTAAAAACCAGAGAATTAATAATTAAGATCCACAAATGTGGATTTTATAGCTAAAATGAATTTACAATGCAAGTGAATGGCAGGAAGACAACATGGCCACTGAGTAGAGGTTGCTAAGGGGGGAAGCTCAGTTTAAGAGATGTAACCAAGCATTAGTAGGCAATCCTATGCAAATGAGAGTTAGGATAGTGAATCACAAGTTTACATAGGAAATGAGCACAGTCATGGAGTGTAGGAGTAGGATAAGGGGAGTAACAGAGTAGAAGATAGGTGACATCATGAGGGGGGTATGTATGAAAGGAGTGAAGCTCATTGGAGCAAAGTGTCATGTGTCAGCTGACAATTACATATTATTGAAAGAGGTGTGTCAACAGGTAGGCTAGGTAAAGTCAAGAAATGGAAGGTGTATGCCGTGGATAACACCAAAGTTTCTTGCTGAGTGTGCATGCATGCATGTGCGCACCAGTAAACCTGAGTAAGACAGTGTGCGCACGTGTTAGCGTGTGTGCACGCGTGTAAGCTTGAGTAAGCATATGTAAAGCTGTGTAAACAGTAGTAAGCGCGTTTGTGCTGGTGTGCATGCGTTTTAACAAGAATAAGCAAGTTTTAGTCCGTGTAAGCATGTGTGCGTGCATGTGAGCTGCTGTGCACTTGTTTGCGCTTCTGTGTGTGGCGCTCCCCCCTCAGGAAACAGAAAGGAAAAAGGAAGCACACCAAATACTAGGGAAGTTACCAGGGAGTACTAGCAGAGCTTGCAGGTGAAAACAATCAGAATCAGGCAATTACCCAGGCAGAACACTAGCCCAGCCCATCCCAGCACTTAAAACTCTGCAAACAACAGCCCATTATGTTTCTCTCAAGAGACACTGCAACACTGCAGTAAGCTAATAGAAGTGAAAACTGAAAATGCTTTACTGAGACAAAAAATGTTAGTGGCTGCCATTGCTGTTATAAGGCAACATATGCAACATGCTGAGCTTGGTGATAATCCAAATGCTGCTGGACAACCCACAGTGAGGAGACAGAGAAGAGTGTACAGGCCCAGGGTAACCTACTAGGGGCTACATGAGCTGGAGATGGTGGAGTGCTATGGAGTGGACAGAGACCTCTTGCAGCAAATTGTTGAGCTGTGCAGGCCATGCCTCACACACAGAACCAACAGAGGGGAACCCATCCTAGTGGAAACTAAGGTATGTGTTGGCCTAAGAATATTAGCAACAGGTACCTTCCAGAGACCAACTGGTGATATGATGGGGATATCACAGGCATCAGCATCCAGGGTACTGCACCAGTTCCTGGATGCCATGTCAGTACATGGTGATCATGTATACTTCCCCAATTCCTGTAAGGTATTGGCCAGCAATATGCGTCTCTTCCAGCAAATAGCGGAATACCCTGAGGTAGTGGATGCAATAGACTGCACGCACATATGCATCAAAGCACCAGCCGGTGGGCAGGGTAGGGTCTACTTCAACTGCAAGGGCTTCCCCTCCATCAACTGCCAGGTCATGTATGATGCTCAGGGCATAATACTGAATGTGTGTGCTGGCTGCCCTGGAAGCTACCATGATTCCCATATCTGGCATCTGATGCAGCTGTACCAGACATTTGCCAATGGGGACATCCCACATGGTCACCTAGTGGGGGATGCTGGCTATGCACTGGAGCTGTGGCTGATGACACCCATCAGAAACGCACATACACCTGAACAGGAATGCCATAATGAGGCACACGCACAAACATGAAATGTAAGTGAGCATGTGTTTGGGCTGCTCAAGTCAGGGTTCCGGTGCCTGGACACATCTGGTGGAGCCTTGCAGTACTCACCAACTACATGTACCCAAATTGTCATGGTGTGTGCTATGCTACATAATGTGATCCTGCAAATACAGCTGCAGCAGGACCAGCATAGGCCCAAGCCAAACAGCCCCCCACCATTGCCAAGGTCATCACAGGCAGAGCGTGACTCGGAGGAGGAACAACCTGAGCCTGCCCCAGTACGCAGAAGGAGGCATGCCCAGTATGCTTTGGCCTTGGCAAAAAGGCAACTCATAGCACATACACTGGCTCAGTAGGAACTCTGGAAATGATATCTCTCTCTGACCCGCACATATAGAAAACGGGATGCCTATGTTGACACTACCTGCTTTCAAACATGTATAGGGAGTGTAGTATGTGCATCCGACATTGGCAGCCCTACATCAACACATGAGGCATGATTGCCATGTGTTAAGCAATATAAAGCAGTGCTAAACAGCATTTACCACCATGTAGTATATGTAAACAAAATCGCACAAGCCAACTAGTACAAATGTGGTCAATGTTGAGTAATATTGGCCAACGTCCAGCAACGATGGTTAATATTGAGCAATGTTGGACAAGCTGGATCTAAGTAGGGCATAGCTGAACAAAAGCCAGCATGCTCATATTTGCTCTACTGGCCCTTAAAAAGTCTGGTCTGCTCAGTATGAAAATATAAGCGGTGATGGGCCTCGAACCCAGGATACTGTGCAGTACAGTCATAGTACTGAACCACTAAACCATGACAGTATTGCAGTGGTTAGCCTGTATGAAGAAATGTTGATAAGTCTATGCAAACTATTCCATGGAAATCCTGCAGGCACAGCATAATCCCTGTCGAGTTATGACACAAAGTTGAGTCCTGCAGTAAGAATAGAACCTGACTTTCAACACCCACAGTAGAAATGTCAATATTGGACATGTACACATACATCAACAAATGTAGTGGACCTCAGACAGCAACATACTGAAAGGTCACACTGGGCATGCTCACACACTGGAATACATGAGACAAATGTCAGGCAACAGAACACTGACAGTCTGAACTGGGCATGCTCACACACTTAGGCCATGTTGGAGTACAGCAGTGGGCCACACATATCAGGCAGTTGCATGTGTTAACCCAAGAACCTCTCACTATCCAGCAATCTGCCCTGTGCACACACTTATATGACAACAGACATGTATATAATATAGTGGAACCCTGTCATAATCAAATATGTTCTGCAGATACCTAAGCGATTCATAGAAAGTGGGAAAGCAAAGATGATAAAAATCTGCAAACAGTATCAGCAATAAACATTGTGCATCATGAACATTATCATAGGTTCAGAGGTTGATACTAGGCTATCTGCCCTAGGGCATGTACAAGCATAGCCAGAGTGTGTTTGGCTGCTGCAACCCAGTCAAATCAGAACACTGTGCCCATGAATAGTAGGTCACACAAGATAGCCCATTTACGTTTAGTGTATTGTGCCTCTGTCTAGCAGGGACCCAGAAGATATCCCATGGGTACACATACGATCACCCATCCACTTGTCAAGATGTCACCTGTAGGTGGTCAGTGGGTGGCTCTGCCTATGCAAAACTGGGACTACACTCCGCAGTGAGTGGAGCCTTTCAGATAATAATCTGTCCCCCCAGCATGTCCTATTAACATCTGTGCTGAGGTATATGTCCCTGGAGTGTGTAGCTCCAATGGAGTTGGATATCCTGAGGTGGAGCATGTCCATTAATTCTGGGTCAGATAGTGCCTTAAACTACAGGCACACAACACATCCATGTAGGTGGTAAGTGACTGAGTAGAGCTGGAGTTACTGTATCTGAACTGTGCAGGGCATCCATGTGAGTCCCTACATCTGCTTGATGAATAACATTTGTGGCCATTACAGTTGCTGCAGGTGTCGGGTAAGGTACATCCCAAATGTGGCATAGTAACCAAGCATGGTCGTGATGAGTATAGGGGCACAATGACCATACGTGATCAACATGTGAAACCATGTGGGATATGGTGGGCTATGTAGAAGTACTGTCTAACCACTTTGGCAATGTGATTGTCAAAGGCGAGAGTACAAATAGGTCATGTCCCCATACCCATAACAACCTATGTGGTAATGTGTGGGCATGTTGTCATTCTCAAAGGGGATGACTATGCAACTAATGGCATGTAGCCGTAGGCCATGGCTCAGGCACCAGTCATCCTATCTCTGGGAGACCCTGTATGAGTATGCATGTGCCAGCTGGAGAGTTGATTATGGCACCCAGTTTGCAGTCATCTGCGAACATGGGCAGCCATATCCCTCCTGTGATAGCCTGTATGTCACACAAATATATACTGAACAAGAGAGGTCCCAGGACTGAGCCTTGTGGGATGCCATGTATAACTGGTATATAGTCAGACATGGCACCTGCAACACTGAGCATGTGGGTGCTGTCCCTGATCCAGGTAGCAATCCATTGTGTGAGATATGTGTCGATATTGATGCCGGTGAGCCTATGCATAATGGCCGAGTGGGGTATTGTGTTGAAGGGTTGTGCAAGGTCCAGGCAGGCTGTGTGGACAACCGTCCCAACACTGATGGACTTGGTAACTGTTTAAAGAATACAAACAGGTCCAACAGGCAAGATCTGCCCACAACAATGCTGTAATGTGTAGGACCCAGTGTCTGTAGTTTTTCCATGTCTATGTGCATGAGTCCCATTACAATACGCTCCATAGCTTTGCAGAACAGGCTAGTTAGCCTTATAGGCCGATATTGTCTGTGGTATGTTGTGGCAGTATTCAGTGGAGCGGACTATTATTGCTGTACGCCATTCCATGGGTACAAATCCTGCAGTAACTCTGATATCGAACAGTGATGTAATGTGAGGGTTATGTCTGTCATGAAGGCCATGTACGACACAGGCCAGGACACAGTCTGGTCCCATTGATGCTGGGTTGTCCGCTGTGGGGAAGGCAGCACTCACCTGTTTATACGTGATGTCAGGGAGGTTACACTCTGTTGGGATGGACAGTACCTCCTTAGGGGGGATGGGGGGAGACATCTGCACTGAACCTGTTTGCCAGGATGTTAGCAATGTCTGTGGGTTCAGGGTATGTTCAGTCAGTATGCAGTAACACACAGCATATCAGTGAGTGACCAGTCAGGTACCTGAATTAACTGAAGAAGGCCTTGTGAGTGTCTGATGAGTATGGTGCAATTGTCCATTAGAAGCGGGCCTGACATAAACACACGAGTGATTGTACCTGTCTGCTAGTACAGATTACAGATGCCTTCCCTGTCTGGGATTGTGCTCTATCATGTAGTAGCTTCCTCCTTTTGTTGTATAGTGTATTAATGGTGGAGTGAGTCCAGGCGTTATTTTGCATAGCACGATCCATGCAGTCCACTAGGTGTCCATAGAATGTGTATGTAAAGGATTCAGCAATCTGAGCTATACTTACCACTGACCCAGGGTCTCTGAAGGATACCACCGTGGTATGGAGAAGTGTGATGTTTGCTTTTGGGAATTTCACCAAGATTACCCAGGATGGGTGTGGGGACGGGATATGGATGTCCAGTGAGATAAAGTATGTTCTGTCCTTACCAATGAGGGGTATATTGCAGGTGTGGAACATAGAGTCCCCATGTTGGTGATGATCATGTCCAATATGTTGTCCCCTCTTGTGGGTGTGGTGACCGGTTGTGCCATAGCATATGAGTTTACAAATAGTAGCAACTGTTGGGCGAGGGTGTTGGGGCCTGAGTACTATCCCCAGTCAATGTGTGGGTATTTGACGTCACCCAATATAATGGCGTTTGGGGAGACTGTCATATTGTACAGTGTTCCCTGGAAAGCTGAGTGTGGTTCCTGAGTTTGTGAGTGTGGTCTGTAGCAGGCAACAAACCAAAAGGCAGATTTGCAAAATGTTAGGTGCATATGTATGGTCTGTGATGCTTTGTGCAGTGCTACCAACCCGGAGGTATGTGTATCTGTGATGTATATGGATACTCCCCCTATTTGTGTTGGCCATTCTGAGTTATGTGGTCAGAAAGCATGGTATGAAATATAACCTGGTAGTGCTGGTGTGCATGTGCGAGCCTGAACCATGTGTCTGTTAGTGCAAAGATATTGCTATTCTCCGTACTGAGGAGATTCCTGAGTGTGCGCAATTTGAGGGTAATACATCTGGTGTTGAGCAGCATTACCCTCAGTGTCATGTACTCTGCAATGTCTATGGAGGTGGGTCTGTCTTTTGAGCCCCGCTTAAATAAGGCAGTGTGGTGGCAGCAAGTGCCTTAGGCAGTATTCAAAAGTCCAAGGGTGCCAGGTGCAAGCTGTCCATAGGGAAGCTACATGGCATGTCGAGCATGTCACGCCAGGCTGACAGACACTGTATCCCCTTTGAATAACACCAATATGTTAGCCAACAGATAGTTTTTAAAACAACGTGTTATTGCAGTATTATTGACTTGCAGCGAGTACAAATATTTTAACACGTTAAAAAATACTTCAAAGACACCTTAAAAAATGTTTAAACTTTTAACTAATTATCATAATTAACATCAGGAGTGGTCAATCAAGTGATCACCTGATGTATGTATAATGATATAAAATGGTTTTACTTTTCACTGAGCAGTATCTTGATAAAGCCTGGTAGGAACCAGGCGAAAGCGCTTGATTAATTCTTCTGTTTTTATTCATTAAAGTTATTTAACTTCAGTTTATTTCTGGTTGTATCACATTTGTGATTCCTGGACTGAGTGTTTCTACCCGTGGAGCTGCTTTTTACTTGGTTTTTGTACTCGTTTTTACGTCAGTTGGATTAGTCTTGTTTCTCCATGGCAGAAGACTTGGACCAGGCTGATTTTTTAAATACACCGATTTTACTCCGTAATGAACCGGATGATGTTCCAGTTTCACGCGGAGAATTTAACCAAATCTTATCGTTGTTAACACAAATGAACAAACTATTAAATTCACGCAATACTAGCTGCACTTCCTTGCTACCTGGAAACCAACAACAAGGACTGAATACGAAGCGTACGCCACCACCACTAGGGGAGCCGAATGGCGTGTTTAGAGCGACACTTCCTGACAAGATCTTATTGGTCGGAACCGATCTTCAGGAACAGCAAGCCAGAGTGCAATCGAGCTGCGTCAATGGGAATGGTGGTCAGCATAAGGACTTTAACTTTCTTGCTTGGACTGAGCAGCAATTTTCTTTCAAACAAGGCACTGTTTTGAGTTCTCAAAAGCATTACAATTGTATGGAGCGTGACTTTGATAAACTAAATGATAAATTATACGCTTACAAGAACACGCAACTGGAGATAGACTATTTGAGAGAGTGTGTTCGTGTGCAACGTATTCCAAAAGGACTACGTTGTTTCAAGTTTCCAAACAACTCTGTGTTGGGCTCCAACTTATACACGAAGTTGGTGGAACTGTTCGATAAAACTGGTTTGGAAATGTTGGATCTCATGATCCAAGATTATGAAACTAAAGCTAACTTTTTACTGAATGAACTAACAACATTAAATGACAGTATTGTCAAAGACAAGAGCTTTCTTAGTATTAAACAATGTTATGATAAAGTTTTTAACGAAGTGGACCAACATTGTGTTAAGATAGTCAGTCATAAGATAAGAAAGTTGGAGCGTGACTTGATTGAATATAGGGATGGGAGGGCTTACCCCTTGCCAGGAAAATGTAAACGTAATACTTCTAATGATGAAGGGAGAACTGACATTGCTGATAACACTGAGAACACTAATACCCCATTAGCAGACCCACCCAGGAAAAGTGAGCGACTGGCTCAAAAAGACAATAACAAAAATCAGCAACAGGTTTTTCAGTATCCCCAGGGCAGATCAGGGGGCAGGAATACAATGTTCTACCAACAGAATTGGAACAGATTACGCAGGTAACTGATTCCAATGAAGGTGGTTTAGTTAATGATGAAGATGTTGATAGGGACTCATCTAGTGGTAATTACAAGGTGGTAACCAAGGACAACTACACTATTTACAACTTTACGGAAATTATACCAACCTCTGACTTTTTCGAGTTGTTTACCAGAGGTTTTCACTTCGTCCCCTTACGCACCATGGATTTATCCAAAACACTAGTAGAATTCAAATTATTCATCAGGAGACTAAATCTTGCATTATTCTTTAAAGGGCAATCTTTAACTAACCACATAAACACAAGGTGTAGTACTTTTAACCCCCCCCACCCACCCCACCTTAAGAATTTTTGAGGAATTAGTAGAAATGGATCTAAGAAAGAAACAAGCACTTAGTGCAAACCAACCACCTGATAACTTTGATTTCCACCTATATCAGTTAACTAATTTACTCAAAGAGGAGGGTATCAGGGTAATGAAACCTGATAAGGGTGGTGGTGTTGTTCTAATGTACTACTGGGCATATGAAACATATATTCATATTTTGCTACAGGATGCTGACACTTATGAACTAGTTTCTAGGAATGAAGTGAACATTGCACACTCTAAGATCAATTTTATGTTAATGGATAACTTGATGCAAGGTGCTTTTAACGAGAAATTACATAACTATTTGCATGTCCCAAAACCTAGGATCCCGGTAATTTTTGGGATTCCAAAAGTGCACAAAGGTCTGAACCCTTTAAAATTCAGACCTATAGTAGCAGGAGCCGGGAGTATTACAGAGCCTCTAGGGAAATATATCGATCAGACACTAAAAGAATTTGTTTCAACCATAAAATATATTTGTAAAGACTCCTGGGAATTTCTTAATGATGTACAACAAAATTTTTACAACCCAGGTATATTAATGGTAACTATTGACATCATAGAGCTATTTCCCAATATTCCTCATTCAATAGGTATAGATTGGTTTAATGAAATTTTGACAACACAATCTGACCTAAGTAATAACATGGTTAGGCTAATAGTGGAATTCATGGAAGTAGTTCTTGAGAATAACTTCATCTATTTTAATGGAGAAGTATTCCGGCAAAAGAAAGGTGTAGCGATGGGTGCTCCATGTGCCTCAACATACGCGAACATAGTATTATACTACTGGGAAAATAAATACATCTTTTCATCTGGTTGGGCTGAGCATATTACTTACTACAAACATTACCTGGATGACATCTGCATATTATGGGATGGTGACATGGACAGTTTTTCAAATTTCATCACGTACATTAATTCCACTACAGATTTTTTGGCTTTCACACATAATGTAAGCAAAAATTCTTTACATTATTTGGATGTTTTTTTATTCAAAGATTATGTCAACAACTTTTTCCAATCCCAAATATATAGAAAGATGACTTTTTCCAACACATTCTTACATTTTGATAGTGGGCACCCTTTTTATCAGGAAAAAGGGTATAATAAAAGGTCAACTCATTCGTGCATCCAGGATGTCAAGTACTCAAGATTTATTTCTTAAAGAAGTTGACTTTTTAAAAAAAACTCTTTCTTGAGAGAGGCTATCCAGTCCATCTTGTGGATAATTTAGCTAAAGAGGTTCTCGACAACAGGGAATCTAAGTATCCACCATTACTTGGGAAAGGTAAGATTTTAGAGCACACTCAAGAGGCTGACCGACAATCGTCATATAATAACTTTGTGTATACATACACTAGGGACTCCCAACAGGTAGAAAAGACTATTTTGACATATTGGCCAGTTTTAACATTACAGGAGGACATTAACAAAATTGTACCCGCCAAGCCTGGATTCACAAGAAAGAGAGATATTAATCTAAAGGGCCTATTTGAGAATAAAAATAACAGAAAAACACATTCACATTTTTCTAACAAGGTAGGTACCTACAAATGTGGTGCATGCAACCAGTGTGTACACATATACAATAATAATAGTTTACACATTCCCTCTAGGAACTTTAAGATTAGTACAACAAAATATTTTAACTGCGCATCAAAAAGGGGTGGTTTACCTCGGTGTTTGCATGGAGTGTCACAGTTTTTATGTTGGCAAGACCGAGCGGCCACTAAGAAAAAGGATTTATGCACATCTATATGAAATTAGTAAGAAGAAAGATACTAATGCTTTTTTTAAACATTCAATGCAATGTATTAATATGCATCTAAAATTCCTTGTCCTAGACCAGGTCACCCAGGATCCCAGAGGAGGGGACTGGGAGACTCGTCTAGAGCATAAAGAACTTTTGTGGCAACTGAAATTAAATGCAACAAGACCCCCAGGTCTAAATGATAGCATCAGTATAGCAAGTGCACTAAAGCTTAGCAGGGAGAAATTATGAGTAAACAAAAAACTGTTTTGAAAATGCCAGGTAATCAACAGACAGTTAGTTAATGATGAATTTTTATTTTATGTTATTAACTTTCAACCAGAAGTACATGTTTTTACTATAAGGATTTATATTTAGAACATTTTAAGTGCATATTTGTATATATTTTTTAAATATTTGTTCTTAGTATTTGCACTTTTAAAAAATTATTTAACACACTGCATGAATTATTAGTGGTTTGCATTAACTACTTATATGTATTTATTTTTACAAAATTTTTTGACACACAAGGTATCTAGATAGTATTTAAAACAACGTGTTATTGCAGTATTATTGACTTGCAGGGGGTACAAATATTTTAACACGTTAAAAAATACTTCAAAGACACCTTAAAAAATGTTTAAACTTTTAACTAATTATCATAATTAACACCAGGAGTGGTCAATCAAGTGATCACCTGATGTATGTATAATGATATAAAATGGTTTTACTTTTCACTGAGCAGTATCTTGATAAAGCCTGGTAGGAACCAGGCTAGCGCTGATTAATTCTTCTGTTTTTATTCATTAAAGTTATTTAACTTCAGTTTATTTCTGGTTGTATCACATTTGTGATTCCTGGACTGAGTGTTTCTACCCGTGGAGCTGCTTTTTACTTGTTTTTTGTATTCGTTTTTACGTCAGTTGGATTATATCAATTTAAGTTGTTTCTGTATTGTATAACTGTTATAGGCTACACACTAAAGTGCACTAACCTGTTTATAGCATTTACAGTGTTTTCTGTGTGTTTTTCTGCTGTTTCCTGAAAAAAACAAAACAAAAAATTCTCTTTTCCTGCCTTTGCTGAACTAGATTAGTCCAGATTTCAGGTTTTGCTGAATTCCGGACTGTGGTATAGTTTCCTGTGTTGCCCATATCCTTACTTGGATAGGAGGAAGCTTCTCTGTTCACCAGTGAGAGTGGGGAGCTTTGAGCAGCCTATCTGTCCCTGGAGGAGTGGTCTCAGCCCTGAAACTAGTAGCTTATTGGCTGTTTTGGGTCAATTCCTATCTCTTTCAGTTTCCCTGCTTTAAAACCTGCATTTGCATGGTTTTGCGCCAGTATACAACTCGGCACAGCTCCTCGTGGTGTCCTGCAGAGTGATACAGGCAACAGAGAGACCCAAGAGAGACGTTTCCAGGTTTAAGTATTTTTTTCTCTGTTTTTTGCTCTGACTGCCTTTTCCCACCTAAAAAGTGAATTTGTAACTGATCTGTGCTTTAAAAAGTTTAAATTGCATTTGTCTTCTGCTTTTTACAGTTTTTGCACTTGTTTTATATCAATTTAAGTCATTTTTGTATTGTATAACTGTTGTAGGCTACACACTAAAGTGTGCTAGCCTGTTTATAGCATTTACAGTGTTTTCTGTGTGTTTTTCTGCTGTTTCTTGAAAAAAACAAAAAAAAAAAAAAAAATAAATAATATTCTCTTTTCCCGCCTTTGCTGAAATAGATTAGTCCAGATTTCAGGTTTTGCTCTATTCCGGAGTGTGGTATAGTTTCCTGTGTTGCCCATATCCTTACTTGGATAGAAGGAAGCTTCTCTGTTCACCAGTGAGAGTGGGGAGCTTTGAGCAGCCTATCTGTCCCTGGAGGAGTGGTCTCATTCCTGAAACTAGTAACTTATTGGCTGTTTTGGGTCAATTCCTATCTCTCTCAGTTTCCCTGCTTTAAAACCCGCATTTGTGCAATTTTGCACGATTTTGCGAATATAGCAGCATCGGACAGCGCCACCTAAATGGGTTGAAATTATTCCCGGCTCTACAAAGTCTGCTCTTCACTTTTTCCCTTAGAACTGTTCTAAATCTCAAAGTAAGCACTCTATTTTCATTCTAAAGCCCTGCAGTTGCTCATATAAGTAATCTTATAAGTAAGCACTAATAAACTAAAGCACTACACCCTCTTATACTCCCTTAAAGTACTTGCCTCCTTATTGGTCCTTTTTGATCAGTCAAAAAGTAGTTCCTTATACTATTCTGGCATGTCCAAAAGTCAATTTCGGGTTTACTCTCCAGTCCAGCTGGTGAATCTGGGAATCTTGAGGCAATGTTACAACTGCCTTATGTACACAGACCACCCTCTCCTCCTCCCAACAAGCTCAAATATATGTGAGAGATGCAGCTGTATAGCCAAACTGGAGGCTGAGCTCTCTCAACCCAGTACTGACGCAGTCAGTCAGGAGGAGAAGTGTTAAATAAAAAATCAGAATTCAATACACAGGAGGTTCAGATTCAAAAGTTTACTAGTGTACACCAGTAGGCAAAAAAACATACAAGTACAGAATTTTGTCTGACATGATGCAGGAAGTACAGAATATTTTATAGTGTTTGCATTCAAGTTATGCCCACCTTACTAACGTGGTTAGTCACAAGGCATCTACATCACTTTTACTAACAGTATTCTATTCATCTAATAATGCTGATGCAGTACATTTAAAAAAACTTTTCCTTTAGATACAATACGGCCTTGCTATCCAGCTGGCCAGTCATAATGTCTTTCTGTAAAGTTACTTCTTAAAGGTCTCATATCAGTTTGAATACAATAGCAGATTCAGTCTTTAAATTCACCTCTTTGTTCACTGTTTCACTTTCCCACCAGCTGTGTTTTTATCTTACAGGGACAAGTTACTACATCAGGAAAGGAAGATTTAATTATTTACAAGGACAAGTTATCTTATCAGGAAGAAGCGGAAGATTTACACATTTAATTTCCTGACCCAGCAGATAATCACTTATGAAAAGCATAACATTAAGCTTGCTGAGCTGGCAGCTGCCAGGGTCAGGGGTCAAAGCACACTGCAGTTTCAGA
The DNA here is from genome assembly GCF_019279795.1 of Protopterus annectens. Lineage (NCBI taxonomy): Eukaryota > Metazoa > Chordata > Ceratodontiformes > Protopteridae > Protopterus > Protopterus annectens. The sequence continues at coordinate 534,035,663 of NC_056735.1, forward strand.
AGCTACTTGCATTTACACATGAATTTATCCCTTCTGTTATATGATTAATAGAATAAAATGCATTATAAACTACCTTGCTTTTAAACTAGCATTTCACATATATTTAAATACATATTTTTCTAACATTTTCCCCTATTAATACTTTTTATTCTATTTTGAAGTATGCATAGTGTCATTTCATCTCCTAGCCTTTCCCACTCAGGATTTTCAGCTAGGTGAGTCATTTAATCTATACTTCAGAAAAAGCATCATCTGAAATCAATCTTTCAATTTCAATATCTTGGTAGAAAGTTTCAGTAACAGATACATCAACAAAATCTTTGATTAATCTTTTCATGCAGGGAATTCCACAGCAAACACATGCTCCTATTAGGAGTATACCCACACAAATAGCAATTAGAATGTTCATTAGGATGGAACCCCACCCCACAAACAGACTCTGGAAAAAGTCCGTCAGTGGGTTTGGGCCTGGTTCAGTCATGGCTGATACTTGCTGAATTACCTCTAGGTGATTATTTATCTCGTGGCGATTGTCAGGGATGAAAGCACAGCATTCTTCTTTGATAAGCGTGCACGTACCACCTCTCGCCGCTAGGGTGAATTCAAGAGCCATCCGATTTTGAAGCACAAGAGTTCTCATTGCATTCAGTTCATCAGTCACCAATTCTAGGGTGGAAAAAGTTGCATTACTCATTACTTAGAGAAGTTTCGACAACTTCCTCAGCTCCCAGATTGATTTTACTGCTCCATAGGCTGGTAGTATTCCTGCCCAGGATATAACACTGTCACCCAAGTCCATATGAGTCAATTCACTTTTGTCTTTTACTGAATTATGGTCTGTCCAACCAGCTTCGATCTTCCCAACTGGATTCACAGGTTTCTTAACTGGGCCTTCAGATTTTTGAGCTGTTTCCCTTACGTTTCGTATCTTACCCAAAGGTAATTCTGCAGTATGTCTTATTGCCGGAACCAAGTAACCCAAAAAACAACTGCCGGACCAATTCTCAGGTAACCATTTATATGCCTTTTTCCCACAAATAAAATAACAGTTTTCTACTTTAGTACTAATACGCATCAGCCCTGCATGAAACATTTTCTGATCTATAACTGACAATTGTTTAAACAAAACTGGATTTTTTTGAATGTCACTCATAGTTGTTTTCAATGAGTTTCAATACGAGTCATAATTAGTATTGCAAAAAGTATTGCCATTACCATTCTTAATATAACATTGGTAAGATATGGTTATATTACAATTGCTCCAGTCCACCTGGAGGGTGTCATTTTTATAGAAACATACAACTCCTTTTTGTGTGACAGGTAAAAATAAGGCTATTTTGTCCTGTGATCTCACAGTTCCTGTGTCGAAAAGTAAATTCTCCCAAGTCTCATTTATCCCCAAAGGGACAGCGGACATTATCAGTCCTCCATATGCTGTTGGTATAGCTGTACAAACCCAGCAATTTGAAATGTTCATAGTCTCTGCATACACACGTTTCATGGCCAGGTATGTGTTAAAATTTGGATGCCAGTCTACAGACGTTTCATCACGCCTTCCCACTTTCACTTGTGTGGTTGTGTGTAGGATGAACCACAGCAAGAGAAAAATTGTCACAATTACAGTTAATAAATGTACACACAACAAAATGATTATGCAATATCCCTAGGGTTGATCTAAACTTCTATTCGCTTTGTTTTTGGCCATCTCAGTCTGGTTGTGTATCAGTCTCAAAGTTTTTATCAAGTTGAAAGTTCTTTACCGGTTTACAATGCATCAAATGAACCCAGGACATCCTCTCAGCTACTCTAACTGCAGTAGGCGTTGCCAACAGAACCTGGTACGGACCTTCCCACTTTGGACTCGCCCAGTTTTTCCTTTTCGTCACTTTCAGCCACACCCAACTTCCAGGGCCCACGACTGTTTCCACCGGTCTGGTCTGTTCCTTATCTGAAAAAGATTTAAACTGCAAAACAGATTTATTCCTTAACAATTTCTTCATATATTCTGCTAACGAACTGTCAGCCTCCTGCTCTGCAGGCATGAGAGCTTTCCACTGAGGCACATAATATGCTCTCCCAAAAACCATTTCAAAGGGAGTCAAACCCTTTACATTTGGAACCGTTCTCATACTCAGCAGTGCTAAAGGCAGACAGTATATCCAATTCTTTTGGGTCTCCTCTACTAGCTTCCTAAGTTTACTTTTTAGGGTACCATTGTACCTTTCCACCAGTCCTGCTGACTGTGGGTGGTAGGCACAATGGTTCTTTAAGGAGATACCAAAAAATCTCCCAAGCTGGTGTATCGTCTGATTCACAAAATGTGTGCCATTGTCACTATAAATCCTCTCCGGAATGCCAAATCTAGGGATTACTTTTTTTATCAGGGCTTTTGCCACTGTTGCTGCATCCGGGTTTTTGGTTGGAAAAGCTTCTACCCATTTAGAAAACATGTCTACAATAACTAAACAAAACGTCTTCCCTTCACATTTATTCAATTCTATGAAATCCATACAAATAGTATGGAACGGGTGTGGTGGTATAGGAAAACTTCCTTGCTTGGTTTTAAATGCTCCTTGTGCATGGTGCTTGTTACAAGTATGACAAGCTGCACAAAATTTTTTTGTGTAGTTTATGTATCCATATGTTTGGAATATTCGATTTACTAACTGTACCATCCCCCCTGTTGAGACATGGCTCTGCCCATGGCTCAACAAAGCTGCATATCTAAATAAATTAGACGGCAATATTGTTTTTTCTCTTTGGAAATGTACAGTCCATTCTCAAGAATTGCACCTCGTTTTACCCATTTTTGTTGTTCTGCTTTTGTAGTAAGCATCTGCATTGTTTTTAACATGTCTAAATCTAAAATCTCAGAAGGTTGTAATTCCTCATTTAAAAGTAAAGTTTCTGAGTCTGAGGCTGCTTGCTTTGCAGCTGCATCAGCTCGTGCATTGCCTTTTGAAATCTTATCCTGTTGTTTTGTATGAGCTACACATTTACAAATAGCTACTTTGGTAGGTAACTGAATAGATTCTAATAGCTCCAAAATAAATTGCGCATGATTAATAGGTTTTCCACTGGATGTTATCATTCCTCTATTTTTCCATTGTTGTGCAAATACATGTACTGTAGAAAAAGCATACTGACTGTCAGTATATATGTTTACACACTTGTTTTTTGCTAAAGTACATGCTCTCGTCAAAGCTATCAACTCTGCTGCTTGTGCAGATAAGTTGTGTGGTAAGGTTTGAGCTTCTAAAATTTCAGTGTCTGCAACTACTGCATATCCCACCAGATTCTTCCCTGTAGGACCCCTTCTGCATGAGCCGTCCACGTAATATGTCACCTCGGCATTATCCAAGGGAATATCTGTAAGATCTTGTCTAGGTAAAGCTAACTGTTCAATTTCCTGCAGGCAGCTGTGTGGTGTGCCCTCCGCAGGAGTTGGAAGCAATATTGATGGATTCAATGTCGTACATCATTCAATTGTCATATGAGGTTGACTCAGCAGTATAGTCATACATGAAAGATGTCTAGCAGGAGAAAGGTATGCCACTTTCTCTTGTAGTAAAATTATTGCAACTGCATGAGGCACTCTCAATGTGAGAGGGTGGAATAACACCACTGAGGCCGAAGCCTGTACTGCCATTGTGGCCGCAACTACTCCTTGTACACAGTGAGGCAAAAATTGCGCCACCGGGTCTAACTGTGATGAATAGTAAGCTATGGGGCGTTGCTTGTCCCCATGTTGTTGTGTCAATACTGGCATCATGTACCCTTGCTTACAATCTACGGTCTGAAAGAACCGTCTGTGATAATTTGGAAGTCCTAAAACTAATGAAGAAGCTATCAACTGCTTCAACCTGCAGAAAGGCGTTTCTGCTTCTGTTGTCCATTGTAAAATGTCTTGTGCTGCCATTGGTGTCTTATATATCAAGTCAGTCAGTGGAGCAGATTCCAAAGCATAATTTGGTATCCAGCTCCGACAAAAATTAGTTGTACCTAAGAAAGACATCATTTCTTTCTTGGTTGTTGGTTTGGGTGCTTGCAAAATCGCTGTTTTTCTTTCCTCATCTAGTATTCTACCTTCATTGGATATTACATATCCCAAGTATCTAACTTGTTTTCTCCAAAGTTGTAACTTATTTTTGTTTACTTTGTGTTCTTGTATTGCTAAAAATTTCAATAATGCTACAGTATCCTCCCTGCACTGCTGCTGGGTGGGGGCTGCTAGCAAGATGTCATCTACATAAAGTAGAATTTGACTACCTCCCGGTGGGGTAAATCCTGCCAGGTTGCTAGCCATTTCTTGTGCAAAAATTGTTGGGCTCTCACAATATCCCTGTGGTAGTCGAGTATACGTATACCTTTTACCCTGAAATGTAAATGCAAACCAATATTGACTATCAGGATATATAGTTATTGAAAAGAAAGCATTGCTAATATCTACCACAGAGAAATACTTCTGTTGCGGTTCTAAATCATTTAACAAAGTATGTGGGTCTGGCACCGTAGGTTCTCTAGGTATTTCTGCATTATTTACAGCTTGTAAATCTTGTACCATCCGCCATTCCCCGTTTGCTTTTTTAACAGGAAATAGGGGTGTATTACATGGTGAATCAGGAGATTCTACCAGTACTCCTTCTTTAAGTAATGCTGCTATTATAGGCTTAATTCCTATTTCTGCATCCTTTCTCAAAGGGTATTGTCTTTTCTGTGGTCTAAAAGCTGACTTTGGGGTAATTGTAACTGGTCCTGCTGTTCGAATAAGTCCTACATCTGACTTGCCTGTTGACCAGAGAGTTGTCGGAATTTCACATAAGGTCTTTTCTTCTTCTTCTAATAAAAATGCTAATCAGCTGTCCTCGCTAGATTGCAAGTGTACAGCTGGATGTGTCTGTGTCAACCAATTCAGTTTTTGTTTTTGTATCCCTTGTTCTGACAGTTCTAAATCAGTCTGTTTCTCCCATCTTGTTACTTTTTCTCCTAAGTCTGCCCATTTAACACTTTTATTCTTTGTCAAGCTGACATGTGGCAACCGATTTTATCTGTACAATGCAAGGCATTCTTGAGGTAATGAACAGATAACTACACTGTTCCCCTCTGTATCCCAGTACAAAGTACGCAAAACCAATCTAGTTGCACGATTTCTAAACAGTTCTTGCTCATACTCTCTATCAGGTCCTGGTGTGGTACAGTAGTATAGAGTACAGTGTAACAAATGCTGTCGATCAGTGTCAAGGGAGGGGGCTTTACTGATGGATACGTACATCAGTTCCTCGGTTACTGCCCCTGGACCAGTCGTGACTAGGTCCTGGCTGTACCAGTAAAAAGTTTCACCCTCCGATCGCACTGCAAAGGTATCCATTTGTCTCTGTGCCTCCATACCTTGTACAGTTGGAACTATTGCTATGCCAAATATCTGCATAAGGTCCCTGCCCAATAGGTTTACTGGACACTTTGCAGAAACAACTATTTTACTTCGCTGGGTCATACCTGAAACAGGGTCAGTTATTGCTATATCATGGGAGAGTGGCTCCCTGTATAGCTGTCCGTTTGCTGCTTTTACTAATATATAATCAGGTGATTCAGAATGTTCTGGTAACTTGGAGGGGTGTATCAAAGTCCATGACGCTCCTGAGTCACATAGGAATTTGACTTCCCTTCCCTCCACCAGAAGTGTCACTTCCGGTTTTGTATCTGCTAGGTAGAGCTCCAGGCTCAACAATGCTAAATCTAAAATTTCATTTCCATTTTCGTCTAAGTCAATTTGTACTTCCTCTACTCCTTCTACTACATTGGCATTTGTCTTTTCTATTCTAGCTGTTACTGATGATTCCTGACTTTCATATGATGTATCCCCACTATCATATAGTCAGTCCTCATCCCCTTTATCTTCCGTTGTTGCTTTCTTATTTTGTTTACAGTCCCTAGCTAGATGCCCTTTCTTTCCGCACTTGAAGCATTCACCTCTCTTTTTCCTCTCTTCAAAATCTTCTGATCGTTTGTCAGACTGTTTGTTTCCCTGGGCATTCTTCTTGCCCTTTTTACCTGACTGTAATACAAATACTTCAGCTCCGTCTTCAGCAGTGAAGACTTGCGCCTTCTTTTTCTTTTTACTATTAAAATGTCTCTCAGCATGTCTAGCGTATTCGAGCAAGGCTTGTAGCCTCCCTGTTCGATGATCTATCATATGCTTCGTAATGAAGCTACTAATAGGTGCAATGCAACCTTTCAAAAATGCATTTTTAATTGTTGTTCATACGGGAATCAGTTGTTTGGTTCTCAGGAACCGACATACCGCTATGATTATTAAAGCATTCTAATAATCTAGCATAATATCCATCTATTGTCTCATTTTCCTGTTGTATGCATTGATTAATGCAAGTCCAGTCTGCTCTAGGTTTCCATTTCTCAGAGATTCGGTCTGTCAGACCTTTCACTCTGTTGTCTAACTCTGCGTCACTATGTGGGAGTGGCCTAAGTTCTGCATTACGAGGATTCCAGGTGCCACAAATCATGTGCCAATCTGGACCTATAATTTGTCTTACTACTTTTTCTACTTCTTCCCCATTCAAGTGGTAACTTAACCTCATGCCTTGTAAATCTTCTAAAAATTTCGTAAAATTAACTTTCAGATGGGGGATTCCCTCAGTAGCCTTCTGGGTATCTTCCGGTGTCCATGGTCTATATACTAAGAGTGTTGGATCCTGTCCTTCCTGTCCTGCCTGAGGATTTGGAACTTCTATAAGTTGGCATATTTCTTCCTCACTCTCATCCTGTAGATTTCTCTCTATCTGGTATGATTCTGTGTCCCTATGTGTTTTACATGTTCGAGACCTAGTCTCAATAGGATCTCTAACAAATAGTTGCGGTCTTACTCAAACTTCAGGATAACGCGGAGGTGGACCAGCCTGTCCACTCGCTTCATATCCTGAAAAGGGTAAGGGAGGGGGCAAGGGAGGAGGAGGAAGAGCTGTAGCTATTACCAAGTTATTATCCTCTTTGTCTAAAAATAATGTTTTTGAATTTTTAAGCTTCTGTTCTCTACGATTTGCTTCCTCAATCCACCTGTGTGCTTGAGGTATGCCTAGTTGGCGTTGCTTTTTTGCCTGACCTCCTGCATCAGATTTAAGCTGTTTAAGGAGTTTAACTAGTGTAAGTTTATCTAGTTTACCATCAAATTCATATTTGTTAACCCATTTCGTATAATACCTAACATTATCAGCACGCTGTAATTGCATGTATTTTGCGTCTTCGGTTAGGGGCGGATCTCACGAGGTTTTAGTGCACTGATTACCCATGTCAAAGAAAATGTTACATAACCCTTTTTTTATCACGGGATGTCAAATTCTTAGTTCCTGTTTACAGTTTATCTAGAATAACTGTCTACCTTATTCTGTTACCCTGATCTATGACAACATATACAGTACTTCCTTTTGTCCCTGATCTGCAAAAACAAATCTTGACAACAATACACTGTAACCTAGTCCCTGATCTAAAACAGAAAAAAGGCAAATTCTTCCTACCTGAGCCTCCTGGTCTTGAAAATGTTCAAATTCTGCTCTTCGGCCACAGATCGGAAAGTGGCCAGCCTCTTTACACACGACAATTCAGTCGGAGGTCTTTTCACTCAAGAAGAACCATTTTGGTAACTTCTCCTGCGCAGTATTCGACCACCGATACACTCTGATCTGCAGCTTACCAAGGGAATTCCGTCTCGAAAGGACCAAACTGTTAAATAAAAAATCAGAATTCAATACACAGGAGGTTCAGATTCAAAAGTTTACTAGTGTACACCAGGAAGCAAAAAACCATACAAGTACAGAATTTTGTCTGACATGACGCAGGAAGTACAGAATATTTTATAGTGTTTGCACTCAAGTTATGCCCACCTTACTGACGTGGTTAGTCACAAGGCATCTACATCACTTTTACTAACAGTATTCTATTCATCTAATAATGCTGATGCAGTACATTTAAAAAAAACTTTTCCTTTAGATACAATACGGCCTTGCTATCCAGCTGGCCAGTCATAATGTCTTTCTGTAAAGATACTTCTTAAAGGTCTCATATCAGTTCGAATACAATAGCAGATTCAGTCTTTAAATTCACCTCTTTGTTCACTGTTTCACTTTCCCACCAGCTGTGTTTTTATCTTACAGGGACAAGTTACTACATCAGGAAAGGAAGATTTAATTATTTACAAGGACAAGTTATTTTATCAGGAAGAAGCGGAAGATTTACACATTTAATTTCCTGACCCAGCAGATAATCACTTATGAAAAGCATAACATTAAGCTTGCTGAGCTGGCAGCTGCCAGGGTCAGGGGTCAAAGCACACTGTAGTTTCAGAAGCTACTTGCATTTACACATGAATTTATCCCTTCTGTTATATGATTAATAGAATAAAATGCATTATAAACTACCTTGCTTTTAAACTAGCATTTCACATATATTTAAATACATATTTTTCTAACAAGAAGGTAACCACACACACCACAAATCCAGTCTCACATAGACCTATCGCAACAGCAAACCAAACACATAAACACACAAAAACATACTTGAAGGCTCTAAATAAAAATCTTCCCAAGCAGCAGAGACCTCCAAAGCAGACATCCAAGTAACCGCTACCCCACAACAATATCCACGTATCACATAGTTCACAAAGTCAGTGTGCCACACAGTCACAGCCCTTGAGGCTAAACAACACACCTAATACACTTGTAATAGGTGACTCTATTGTCAGACACACTGACGTCCCACTCACCAGGCTGAATAAGGAGAAGGTCACTGTAAGCTGCCTGTCAGGTGCCAGGATCCGCCACATAACACAAGCACTCAGGTCACTCCAAAGCAAGTACAAATATGACTCCGTCATTGTCCATGCTGGTGTGAATGACCTGAGATGTACCTCCCTGGACTACATGAAAAGAGACATAGAGGAGCTCTCTGATCATGTAGCCCAGGCCGGTATGACCCTGACCTTGAGTAGCATCTTACCCTCACCAAGAATGATGCCACAGTATAAAGACAAAATGATCAATTTTAACAGCTGGCTAAAGTATTGGTGTCATTCAAAGGGGATCCAGTGTCTGTCAGCCTGGGATGACATGCTCGACAAGCCACATTGCTTTTCTAGGGATGGCTTGCACCTGTCACCCCTGGGCTTTTGAATATTGGCTAAGGCTCTTGCCACCCCCATAGTGCCTTTTTTAGGCAAGGCTCAAAAGACAAACCCACCTCCATAGACAACACAAGGAAAAAGAAACTAAGGGTAATGCTGCTCAATGCCAGAAGTCTAAACCTCAAGATGCATGCACTCGAGGCTCTCCTCAGTATGGAGAATATCGATATCTATGCAGTAACAGAAACCTGGTTCAAGGCTCCTGAGAGCACCCCAGCACTACCAGGTTATACCTCATACCATGCTTTTCGGCCCCAAAACTCGGACTGAACCACAAATGGAGGGGGAGTATCCATATTCATCAAAGATACCCACACCACCAGGTTAGTGGCACTGCATGAAGCATCGGAGACCATCCATGTGCAACTAACAGTGGGCAAAACTGCCTTTCAGTTTGTAGCCTGCTACAGACCACCCTCCCAAACTCAGGAACCCCACTCAGCTTTCCTGAGAACACTGGAGAATATGAAGGTCTCTCCAAACACCATCATATTGGGTGACTTCAACTACCCAAACATAAACTGGGAGCACTACTCAATCCCCAACACCCTCACCCAATGCTACCTAGAATTTATAAACTCAAATGCTATGGAACAACTGGTCAACACTCCCACAAGAGGGGAAAACATATTGGACCTGATCATCACCAACATGGGGACTCTATGTTCCATACCAGAGGTATACCCCTCATTGGTAAGATCTGACCATAAATTAATCTCACTGGACATCCATATCCCATCCCCACCCCCAGCCAAGGAATACCACAGTGAAGAACTTCTCAAAAGCAAACTTCACACTTCTCAAAACTGAGGTGGAATCTTTCAAAGCCCCCGGGCCAGTGGAAAATACAGCTCAAACCGCAGAATCCTTTACAAATGCATTCTATGGACACATACAGGAATGCATGGCTCGTGCTATCCCAAATAAAACCAAGACTCACTCCTCCACAGGCAGGAGACCTGTCTGGTGGACCCCAGCCATAAATAAGCTATACAACAGAAGGAGGAAGCTACTACATGATAGAGCAAAATCCCAAAAAGGGAAGGCATCTCTGATCAGTACTAGCAAGAAACTACGATCACTCATAAAATTATCTAAGGCCAGCTTCGAAAGAAAAATTGCACAAGACACTAAAGATAATCACAAGGCCTTCTTTAGTTATGTCAGGAACCTGGGTGGAAACTCCAAGATATGCTCTGAGTTAGTGCAAAATGACAAAAAATACACTGAACCCACAGACATTGCCAACATTCTGGCAGACAGGTTCAGTGCAAATTTCTCCCCCCTTCCCCCCCAAAAGAGCAAATGTCTATCCCAACAGAGTGTAGCCTCCCTGACATCACAGATGCACAGGTGAGAGCTGCCCTCTCCAAAGCAAAAAACACAGCATCAATGGGACCGGATGGTGTCCCGGGCTGAGTCTTACATGAGCTCCAAGAAGAACTGAACCCTCACATAAAGTCACTGTTCAATCTCAGCCTTACTACAGGATATGTACCCAAGGAATGGCATACAGCAACAGTTGTCCCACTCCACAAAGGTGGTGCCACAATGGACCCCGGAAACTATCGCCCTATAAGCCTGACTAGCCTGGTCTGCTATGGAGCGTATCATCATGGAACTCATAAACAAAGACATTGGGAACCTCCAAACACTGGATCCTACCCAATTTGGCTTTGTTAAAGGCAGATCTTGCCTCTTGAACCTGGTTGACTTCTTTGAAACAGCCACCAAGGCCATAGATGAAGGGAAGGTAGTCCACACAGCCTACCTGGACCTTGCAAAAGCCTTCGACACAATACCCCACTCGGGCATCATAAATAAGCTCACCAGCTTAAATATCAACCCCTATGTCACAAAATGGGTTGCAAACTGGCTCAGGGATAGAATCCAGATGGTCAGAATTGCAGCTGCCATGTCAGACTTTAAACCAGTTACAAGTGGCGTCCCACAAGGCTCAGTCCTGGGACCTCTCTTGTTCGGTATATATTTCTCTGAGGTACAGGTTAACACCGGAGGACTATGGCTGACTAAGTTCGCAGATGACTGCAAACTGGGTGCCATAATCGGCTCACCGACTGACACAAGCATCCTCCAAAAGGGTCTCACAGAGACGTATAACTAGTGCCAGAGCCATGGCCTAAAGCTAAATGCCAAAAAGTGCATAGTCATCCCCTTTGGGAAAAACAAAGTGCCCACAACTTACCACATAGGTGGTAATCCATTAAGTATGGAAGAAGTAATTAGGGATTTGGGGACCCAAGTAGATAGCAATCTCTCCTTTGACAATCGTGTTGACAAAGTGGTTAGAAAGACCTTCTATATAGCCCACCTTAGCATGAAAGGGTTCACATCTAGATCAAGAGAGGTCATTGTGCCCCTCTACTCATCACTCATCAGGCCCATAATTGAATACAATGCCCCATTTGGGATGTACCTTACCCGACACATGCAGCAACTGGAAACACCCCAAAAGTACCTCACCAAGAGGATTAAGGGACTCAAACAGATGCCCTACGCAGTTAGGCTAAAGAAACTCCAGCTCTACTCAGTTGATTACCGCCTACTCAAAGGCGATCTGTGCCTGATGTATAAAGCCATGTCCAAACCAGAATTAATGGACATGCTCCACCTCAGGAAATCCAAATCCCTTAGAGCTACACGCTCCAGGGACTTAAACCTCAGCACAGAAATAAATAGGACATGCTGGAGGGACAGATTCATATCCCAGAGGCTCCCCTCACTCTGGAACAAAATCCCAATCCATGTTAGGCAGAGCCCCTCAATGACCCTCTTCAAGAGAAATCCTGACGAGTGGATGGGAGATCATAGGTTTACCCCTGGGATCTCTTCTGTGTCCCTACTAGACAGAGGCACAGTAAACTAACCTTAAAAGGGCTATCTTCTGTGATCTACTATACAGAGGCACAGTCAACTAATCTAAAAGGGTGGCGAAAGCCAAACACACTCTGGCTAGGCTTATAAATGCCCTATGGCAGATAGCCTAGTATCAACCTATGAACAACCTATGAACCTATGAACCTATATGCATCCCATCCAGGGAATGCAGTGTAGGCCAATGCATGCATTTCCAGATGTGGATGGACATATCCCTAGTGTGTTTGCATGTACCTAAGAGGGCTATATGCCACACAGGTGTGGTCCCAGGAATGTGTGCCAGTCAATACCACTGGTCACTGTTAAAGTACAATACCGGAAGGATTCAACTGTTACTGAGTTCCCTACAACTGTTTGTCATTTGTCAGGACATCATCTAATGATTTGTTATAGTCAGGCTGTTGAGGTGGTGTATACTACCAGACTGCAGATCATTGACTGATATCAACAGTATCACCCACAACATAGTGTCAACCCATGTCATACACACATGTGTACCCATGTTAGTACATATCTGTAGTAGAATGCATACTGGCCACCGAAAGATACCATGAGATGTTAACAATGTGTGCAACAGGGTATGTCACACATCCCACAGGTCCACTATGCAAGTACATGCAGACAGTGCGCACACACCATGTTCACAGATGTACGCCTGCTAATTTGTAATGCACACATCACACACATACTGTCCACTCGCTAACTCATGCTGGCAACACTGTACACTTCAGCCAAGTGGCACAAGGTTGGACAATACATACTCAGACCTAACACTGGTGTAAACAATGCTACAATGACTATCAGAGCTGTGATGCATAATGCCTGCTCAGATATACCTACAAGGATATCAGTACACTTTCCTGTTGGCAACTTGCTACTATTGTTACACTGCTATAATGTCACCCTGTGCATCAGAACCATGTTAGCCTATTCCTGCATCAATGTTACAGATGACAGGAAGTGGCACAGGTGTCAGCATATGCACAGGGTGTGTTGTTGGTTTGCCAGAGCCCGACATTGACCCATCCAATCGACATGTCTGTGTGTGTGTGTGTGTGTGTGTGTGTGTGTGTGTGTGTGTGTGTGTGTGAGTGTGTGTGATGGACAACAGTACAGCATGGGCCAATGTTGATGTAATGTGTGTGTGTATGTGTGAGCCCTAGTTGTTTGGTTAATGTGTGTGTGTCTGCATGCACACAACTCCCCCATGTGTCTGCCATATATGGGCGGTTGTGGGACAGCCACAGACTGCACCTGCTAGGCTGTACAGATCACTGTCTCGGGCCATGGACACGGTACCTGTGCCTGGCAGGGGTGCTATGGGCAGTATCAGGTACCAACCCTGACTGGGTGCTGTCATCAGAGGCAGAGGTATGATGACTGGACCCATGTCCCTGGTGGGACTGGCCAGTGCCACGTGCATGTGGTCTAGTAGGATGGTCAATGGACAGGCCAGCCCCAGCATTGCTGGGGCTGGTACTGCCACTACGGGAGTGGCTGTTATCCATGGTCCATCCGGGATGACTGCCAGCTGATGCTGTTGCTGCCATGCATCCGTGTCAGCTTCCCATCCATCCCGCACAGTCCTGGCTCATTGCTAACACATTGTGGAGAACATCTAATGTCTCCCTCCAATGGCTATCAATGACCTCGGTGTAATTCCGGATGGCACCGGCAAGGTCACGGATGCTGTCATTGATAGCAGTGTAATGGGCCCTCTGCGCCCTTAGTCCCTGTCGGGTGTACCGTTCCATACGCGCCTGTGCCTGCATTACAGCCCGGAACATACCGTAGGTTGTAATACCTCTGGGGGCACGTCTGCCAGGGGCAATATGACCAGTGGTGCTCACCCGAGAACCCCTGGACATCCGCCTATGTGGTACAGTTCCAGTAATATAGCTATGGCTGCTGTGAGGGGATGCACGTGCCATGGGTATCACACTCTCCTGGTCAATGCCGACTGTATGCTGTCCCACAGCTAAGGCCATTGGTGATGAGGGATGTATTGGCAGTATGAGTGTGCACATAGATGAGGTTGAACGCTGTGTGATGCCGATTGGTGGACCAACGACAGACCCTGTCAGACCTTCCTGTGCCACAATACATGTCTCATCATCTGCTCTATTAGTGGCAGTGGCATCAGGTTCCCTGCTGCATTCAGACACCCCTAACTCAGCACTTGTGGAAGGAAGACAGGAAACACACTTCACAATCTGTAAATGATGTTAGCACACATGCACACATGCACACGTGCACACATGAACACATGAACACATGCGCACATGCGCACATGCACACATGAACACATGAACACACACACACATGCACACATGCACACATGAACACGAATACACTGCTCACCACAGCACTTACACACACACACACACACACACACACACACACACACACACACACACACACACACCAGCAATCCAACACATATGCAATAGTGGGTGAAGGTGGGTGACAGTATCACAAGGCAAATAGTCACCTCACATGTGTCAGCATGCAGAATATGTGTTGCTCAAGACCATGCAGTGCAAGTGTAGACAGCCCTATTTAATGACATTATACATGGCTGTGATGCATGTGTGTAGTTGTTCAGTGATTGTCTACACCCTGGAACACAATGTGTACATGGACACAACATTGCTGTACAAGTATTATCTGCTCTGCAATGTCCTGTGCACCATCACTCAATGGTATACATACCATGGCTGCATGTGTTATCTGTGTGACACATAGATTGCCATGTGTGATTACAGTGTCTGTGTCCATAGCAAATAATAGTAGACACTGGTGTAGTAAATACATGCAATGTACAGACATGGGATGAGTGGTGCATGTAGACATGAAGGAATCCCAATGCTTGACATGGCCATTGTACAGTGGGTATGGTGAGTGTGGGACATATTGCAGATATGTCGGTGCCAGCCATGACATGGCATGTTACACGACTGCAACATTAAACACCACACATACCCAATGTGTGTCATGTGACCTATACACCCAATAGCATTCCAGGACATATATGTGACTCTTTGTACAGATGGCAACAGCTGTGCATATTGTGTATACTGGCATATTTAAGCACACACACAACATGCTATGCATATTGTGTATAGGTGCATATGTTTGCACACACACAACAATGAGGTGCAAAGCAAAGACCGCTATGTGTAGTACTGCGGTCACTGTAACTGGATGGGGTGTACTACCATGTGCCATCATCATCATCATCATGCATCTTGTGGTCACTCACGGCTACTACTGTGTGACAGTCCACTGCCTAGCATGCTGTACCTGAACTGCAGTGCCGGGGCTATGTTCACTATTACACAGCCACTTTGTACATGGGTGTATGAGGTGCCCAATAGGGAGCATTGCCTAACATGACTGTGTTATGTATTGAAAAGTGTTGCACAGCCCCATGATAGACCTTTACCTCTGAGGTACATCACGTGTTTGTGGATGACATGTGGGATACTGAAGTGTGACCTTACAGCGGGTGTGTGGTTACGCCATATGCAGCATGTCTTAGTGTACTGCGTATGATAAACGTGTTATGTTGTGTACAGGTGTTGCAACTATGCCTATCCAATGTGTAGTACAGGGTTGCCACAACTGTGTCTTATGCTCTGTGTATTGCATGTCAGTGAGGCAGCTACTGACATTACTGAGCTGTGCAACATCTTACAGCAAACATGCATGGCATGCATTATGCGTAGGTGTGTTACGTGTACATAGCCTACACCTCACCTATGACATGCATATTTAATTACCAACATTGCAGTTATAACACACTCACCAGCATGGATCGGTTGCCCTGCTGTCACACCAGAGGGACCTACGAGAATATGAGAGAGTTCGTCAGTGGCCTCATTGTAATGCATGATATATTTATTTCAGAACCAAGTTATTTGTATATTTGCTGTGGCTTAGTGGTAATTCATGCAGTCTATTGTGGCAATGGTCTGGGGTTCGAGACTGGCAGAGGTTTTTTCTTTTGCTGCTCAGCAGAAAAAGGGCCCTGCCATAGAGTGACTAAGGCACTTTTAAGCAGTTGTAAGTGGGTTTGCGCAGGTTTGCGTAATGCTTAGTGATGCTTAGCTAAGCACACATGCGCACACTCGCTTAAACCCGCTTACTACTGCTTAAAAGTGCTTACTCCTGCTAACCTCCGTGGTAAATTCTTTGAAAGAAAAGACAATGGGGAGATAGGAAAGTGGTGAAAAAGGGGACATAAAGAGGGACAGACAGTAGGTAAACAAGCACGGGATGTGCAGGACAGGTGTAGGGAAGGTCCATAGCTGCCCATTTCTTTACCAGAAACAGCTGTGCATATCCAATAAATTTGGAGTGATATTTGAAACTTTCCACCCCTGGGAGAGGGGTGACGACAACAAAGTATGTTGTACTGCCAATTATAATTATCAGTTTACATGTCCAATGGACATGTGTGTGAAATGGGCAGCTATGTATGGAGCATAATTTTTTTGTGGGTACAGATTGCCCTTTTTGTTTTTTTTTTTTTTTCAGGTGAGAGTGGGAAGTGAGGTAGAGGAAGTAGATATGTCCAGGGAGGTAGGTTGGTGAGGTAAACAGACAAGACAGACAAGATGCATACAGGGGCGGTGTATGACACATGGGATGGGTGAACACAATTGACGGGGTCGGATGTTTGGAAATCGCAAGCCCATAAGCCCACAGATGGTAACAGTGGAACTGAGATCCCCACCCATGGGCAGTCACCACTGCACCTTCACAGCCCCAAGGGTGGCTGTGCTGGGGGCTGTGTAGGATGGGCAGGCTCACCCATGAGACGCGCCACTCTTGCCTCGAGCTGGCGTAGGGGATCAGTGACTGAACGCTGGATCTCCCTATGCACCACAACCCGGACCCTTCAAAGGGTGACAGGTGGCCCTTCTCCACCCACGCTTGCATGGGGGGACGAGCCCCATCCCCTGCAGTGCTTCCACCCAAAGGTGGCACAGGACCAACGGAGGAGGGGAGCCCGAGATGAGCACCGGACCTGCTGGTGCCAGGTGCACTCACCAGCTGAGGAGGGACAGGTGGGTCCGCTGAGACCGGCCTTCCCATAAATTCTGTGATTATGTGTGTTTAATTACAACATAAACAACAGCATTCCAGATTAATTGTAACAGCATGCAGTAATATTCCCATTAACCCAACACACCAAGGTTCCAACAGTTGAACAGCAAGCATAACACATGCATATATTGAACCAGAGTGGATATTCCAACAGCATGCAGGGATTTTTGATAGCAACAGGCCACCATGATTGTGGTGTTTAAACAGGGCACATGCATCAACGTGAATGCAAATATTTATAGAACAATAGGACATATGTCCCAACACATATTTAAGATTACACATACCCATTGAGGTGTGGAATTGCATGGTTTATGCACATTCAGTAGGGTGTAGAAAAAAACCTTGGTTAATATCTTGTAATTACCTTTTAGTCTACACTACATTCCTAGTGACTGCAGGTGTATATCCCCTACATGTATTATTACACTTGCCACCATACATTAGGTTGTGTAATGGGTTTGGCTAGTTCAATATATGCTGACCTATATCTGACATACTAACTGTCCAGGATGCAGATGTTACTGCTACATATTTCTTGACTGCATTTCTATTTCTTTATCTACATATCTGGGATGTTTTCACATGACATTTTCACTTCGATTTGTACAGAACCCTGCATTTCTTGACACACACTCACATTTCTGGGGAAAAAATAACATGTTACATGTGTGCCAGATTGACTTATGCATGCCAGCCAGTAACTGACTGTTGTGGACTGTGTATATGCTTCACAGCTACTAGCACTTCCATCACCCACTTTATATGGGACTGCACAACTCTGGGTTGCCAGCACTTTTTCAAACAGTACTATTTGTATAATGCAAGGGTACAACAATATTTCAAACTCTGTGACACAGACACACTCCGGGTTTTAGACCTTTATTAATGGCATTACACACTTTTCCACAAACTCACTCCTTTATTTGTTTTAACGGTGCATATGGCAATCATGTTCAAGACATATTATACCTTTATTAATAGGTTAGAACACTCTTTTTTCAGGCTTACTCACTTATTTTATATGACAGTGCCTGCAGAGATATTATTCCAGACATATGTTACCTTTCTTAATGGGTTACTACACTCTTTTTCTGCCTCTCTGATGTTTTTATCTGACAGTACATGCAGAGGACTTATTCAGGCAATTTTATGGCTGTATTATTGGACTACAACACTTTCTTTCATGCTCTCTCCCATATTTTATATAACAATACATGCAGAATAATCACTAACCTGCCTGGTGGCACAGCCTTAGCAGCCTATCAGCATAGGCTTGCTGATTCGCAGCACGGTCACCTGCAGCTGTAAAGTAAATGAAGGGATATCGAGACATACCTATCTGTTATACATACTCAATTATCAATTCTTACATACTGCATTCCATGGCTACATACTCAGTTGTGGGACATCCTGCATCCCACGGGCCTCCTGTATCCATTGGTTCAGGTGGTCCTGCTTCCATCTCTTCAGGTCTGCATGGTGGTGACGGACCTGTTCACCAGTCGAAGGAACGCCTGTGGCACTGGTGAGGTTATGAGCTAACCGGTTCCAAGCCTCTGCCTTGTACTTCGTCCCTTGGAACTGGCCCTGCAGGAGTCTTGACTCATGACGGTGGACAAGGAGCCAAACCATGTATTTCGACTCCTCGATGCCCCAACATTGCGCTCGGAAGCGTGTTCCCTCTCCGACACCAGCCATTCTAACTGCAGATGTGAGCTACAATCAGTTATGGTGTGCATTCCCACCTATGGGCCTTAAATATGCCGCATTTCCCGCACTTTTTTTTGATTGGCCATTTTTTTAATTCTCGGCTGACTGCAGACCTGCTTAGTAATGGTTAAACTACCATTAGTAAGTATATGTATGTTAAAAGTGGGTGTTTCCTCTAAGTTGTCATGGCTTAGTGGTTCTGTACTTTGCTTGTGATGCACAGAGTCCTGGGTTCAAACCTTGTCATTCATTTTATTTTCATACTGTCCAAACAGGCTAGGGGGTGTGGCTGCATTTAAGCAACTTTGCTCTACGTTGCTCCTCGGTGCCCTACGGTGCCCTGCTTGGTGCAGCTCGCATGTCCGCGCAAACACATTGCTCTGGTTAAAGTGCTATTTCGCTATGGTCAGCTATATTGCTCTGGGTTAACCGTTATTAAACTATGGGCACCTCTATTGCGCTGGGTTAACCGTTATTAAACTGCATTTAATTATATATCAGGATCATTTAAAATATGTATTTTGTTCACTGATACATTGGCCATTTCACTGTGTTTTAGTACTATTTACAAATATTTGTCTGGTATTATTTCATATACTGATTTAAAAAAATACAAAGGGGAGTGGTGGGACTTGAACCGTGAATGCCTCTTCTTTGTGCAAATGGTCTACTATTACGCTATTGCTATTTGGTGTGACTTGCATAAACATTCTTTCTTATGCTCTTCCATGTCAGAATTGCTAACTCTAGCTAAGCAATGGGCACACCCGTGCACACACGTGCAAATACGGGCAGCTATTTTGGGAATTTAAAAAAATAAATTTAATGTTTTGTTTTTTATAACTGTGATGGGGGTTTACAATATCAGGGAGTGTGGTGATGGCTGCAGGGACATTTGAACGGACTCGCTCTTGTGTATTTGCTTTTACTTTTCAAACACTTGCACAGGCATGGACATTTAGACTGTTCGGCAGTCGGACACGCCCCCTGCTTTCTTACACGGTCCATGTAAGACTTACAGTTGGGTCAGCATGCTCTTTTGCATATTCATGGCATGCTGACATCATACCGTTCAACTGCAGCCTCCGAGTAAGACTTATTAAGTCTTACACAGAGGATTCGTGAATCCGGGGGTCAGTCTATTTCTTTATACCTCAGTCTTCACAATACCAGCCTGAAAATGTAGTATCATTTGAAGTAATTCTAACTCTTTGGTATCAGATTTACAAAAAAAGAAAAAAAAGAAAACCTCTAGTAGCCTCAGTTCTTGAGAAGTAAGTCCTTGCTATTGAATAACATCTTATTTATGACTTAAGGGCTACATATCTAACACCTTGAATAATAGGTAAAATAATTACAAATTGGATATTTTCAAATTCAGGCTTATCTTACTATTCAAAAGATTAAGAATAGTTGTACAAAATGACTCACAAATTGCTGTATAAGAAATTTAGGCTGGAAATCTGTAATAAAATAACCATAGAGTGGTCAGGCAAGTAGCATACCATGGGACAGTTTTCTAACTTTTTGAAAAAAGATATTTTTAAAACAAAACCAAATTTAATCTTAGAGCAGGACTTATGGCCAGGAGGAAAAGTAGATTCCCTTTTACTGTGCTATCTTTGCCTTAAAAAGTTCTAATATCTCAACTAATGAAACCATGGCTAATGTAGCATCTGTTCAAGAAATTAATATAATGAGTATTTGATTTTTTTATCCTTAATAGAGTTTATGATCAAATTCTAACTAGTCTCCAACGAAAATATAAGAATAGTTAGGGTAATCATGAAGCAGTCTCATTTCAGAAGATAAATTATGCTTAGACTAAGTACAAATAATATACCCATGTTGCAATAAATAACCAAATCTGAGAGAAGCTGCCAAACAAGTTAAATAACTAAACTAATCTGAGGGATTGTAGCTTAAGGAAGACACAGCAAAGTGAAAGGAAATTTTGACTTTTATAACCAGACTTGAGAAAGTTCTAAAAATGATAGCAGTTACAATGAAGTTAAACAATGTTTTCCTAATTGTACTTCACAGTTCCTAAAACATATGGATTTCCTGTAAAGAGCATGTTCATGCAGGATTCTTAAAAAGTAATACGAAAGAGAAACTTCCCTATGGACACATTCTGAATCTTATTAAAGGTTTAAGACAAAATTCTTACAAAACCCTACAACATATAGAATGACACAGATAGCATGTGTAACAAATTGAAATAATGCAATCCAAAATATCTGGGTGAAAAGTCTAAGCAGATTCTAAAACCCCAAAAATCTTCCAAAAAACCCAATAACAGAGGGAGACCCCCTCTTGAAAAAAAAAAGATTAAATTAGGAAATTATTTGAAAAAGAGTACAACTACTCAGATTAAAAATACAATAAAATATGCAAACAATAGAATTTGCTTTTGAAGATTTCAGTCTCAGGTCCTTTAGTCCTAACCCCACAAATCAACACCATATGAAAGAATCCAAAATGTATGCAAACCCTATATATGCCACACATACACATGTACAGTCACACACACACACACACACACACACACACACACACACACACACACACACACACACATGCACATATGAGAGAGTGTGTGATTGTGTGTTTTTAACTAGATAGTGTGCTTTATGAAGGTGTGTGGAAATAGGAATACCTGATAATATTCTTCAAAAGCTTCTTCCAGAAACCCCAATAACAGAGAACCCCCCCCCCCAAAAAAATTAAATTAAAAAATCTGAAGAAGAGTACAATAATATTCAGGTTAAAAATACAATAAAATATGCAAACAGAATTTGTGTTTGAAGATTCAGTCCCAGGTCCTTTAGTCCTACCCCCTCAAACCAACACCACAGTAAAGAATTCAAAATGTATACAGACCTTAAATATACTTCACACACACTCACACATACACATGCACACACACACGCCCACACACTCACACACACACACACACACACACACACACACACACACACACACACACACACACACACACACACACACACAGATGACTGAGAGTATGTGTGTGTGTTTGTAACTAGTTAGCAGTGTGTTTTAGTGAGGTGAGTGGAAATAGAAATACCTGGTAAAATTCCTCTAAAGCATGAAAGAATAAGCAAACTTCAGTCAGACAATAACAGCAGGTTAGTATTGAATTCTTCGTCCTGGATCCGACTGACAAAAATGTTACCAATAAGTAACCAAGGTACAGGAATCATCTGTGCCTCAACTATTGTATTTGAAGTTTGAGTATCTGACCCATTAGGCAGAGAGCTGGGGCAAACCTGTCTTTTTAACAGTGGACATTTCCTAACACTCTCCATGGATAAAAAAGAAAGAAAAGAATAACAATTAGTTACACATAAAGTGGAATTTGTAAGCCCAAACAAATCATAACAAAATGTCAGTTTTGTCTTCTAGCTCAAATGGAAAGCCAGCTGCCTCTGAACCAAACAAGACATTAAATGAGGTTGGAAAATCCGGATATTGGTAAGAACACTTTCTTGAAGATGTTGGACTTTTCTCTAATATTTCATCATCATCATCTTTGAAGGTATGTTACAGTTCAAACAGAAGAAAGAATGTTCTGCAGATTTATATGAATGTTAGTTAAGCACAACATAGATGTTGTCAATTTTCTTAATTTTAGACAAAGCAACACCTAAAATAGACTCTTGAAGAGCAAAGGCAACTGATCCCTTACATCAGCCTGGAAGAAGATAGCAATCAACTAGTGCAGGTTTAACATTGTACAGGTCATACCTCATTAATGATATATTTTCAGGTCTACTTTAGTTCAGCAAACGATCAGATGATCGAATGCTGTTAGGTCAAACACAAAGTGTCGAACCGGCAAAATAGCGAACTGCCGGAACAGCAAATTTTTTCCCAGGGAAAGAAATCACTGGGCCAGTCATCCGGGTTGTGCCATTTCCTCCACTGTAGTGCAATCTTGGAGTTGGTATATTTAAGTAGGGGGGTTGTGGGGGGCAAAGCCCCCCACTTTATTTAGTGTTTAGTATGGTTCATTCTGGTTGTTCGCTGTTTTGAGTATTCAAGATTTAGGGGTCGATATAACAACGTTCGATCATCTGTTCGTTCGTTGTTATAATAGAGACCCATATTTTCTTATCAAAAGCAGTTTACCTTTTTATAGCGACTGTAATTATTTAGTAATAATCCATTTACATTTTTAGCTGCTTTGCTGTCAATTTTATTTTTTTTTCAAAGTAATGAGGCCTGATACACTTCTTATATTTTTGAGACACAGTAAAATTTCTAATCTCCTTCAGCAATTTTTATGAAACGTTCTACTAAAGGAAGAGAAATTGTCTTTCCAGATGACTATTTCAATCACTTTAAACAAATAGGTTCATAGGTTCATAGGTTGGTACTAGGCTATCCCCTTATTCGAGAAGCACTCAGGGTATGGGAGTGGGAAATCTCCTCCAAACACTTTCTAATAGCAATGCACATCCTGGGGACTTCCAATGTGTAAGCAGCCAAACTAAGCAGATGCATCCTCATGCCTCATGAGTGGTCTCTCAACCTGAAAGTTGCACAAATGATTTTTCACCACTGGGGCAAGCCTTGCCTATATAAGCCTAGCCATAAAAATTCCCTGGCTATTTCTTCCCACAGTATTTACTTCCCTGGACCCCTCTCTAGCAGGGTGACTGACATGATCCCTGGGGTGAATTTCCTATTTCTCAACCAATCATCAAGGTTCCTTTTGAAAAGGGCCAAAGAGGCGCTCTGCTTGACATGTGTGGGCAGTCTATTCCAGAGTCTGGGGAGTCTCTGGGTCAGAAACCTATCCCTCCAGCATGTTTTGTTCATTGTGATGACAAGGTTTAGATCCCAGGTCATGGATTTTGACAAAAGTGAGGAAAAAGAATGTCATATTGGATGTTAAGGAGCATCTTACTGAATACCTTTCATGTTTTACTACATAGTGTTTGGTACCAAATGTGCTATATGCCTGTCATCAGGAAGGCGAAGTAGTGGGATTGTAAAACATTGATTAAGACCAAGATATCTAGTCTGCAAAGATTAAAACAGGAACTTCGTTGGATGATAGACACTTGAAGAATGGTGCCACAGCACACACTACCACAAGCCTTCTTGCATTTCTACATCATTTGAATCCTGCCTTCTACCATGATATCAACACCACATAGACCATTCTATCCACAATGACAGCATTGCATCTGCTGAGAATCCATTTATTTATTACGTATTTATGCTGGAATAAGATTTGATAATGAAACATATTGATAGAGCTAGTTTTAAGTACAGTAGTCTTAAAACACATGCATGATGAGACTGATACTGATTCAGTCCACATAATGGCTGATACATCAACCTCTATCCATGGAAATAAAGCACATGTTCTGCTGATAGGTATTTTAGCTCTGAATTGTGCAGCTGTTAATGTACTACTTGTGTGTTATGTCTTAGAAAATGATAACCCTGTGAATAAGACTTCTGTTACATGATTTATATTGTGTTCAGATTTGGACTGCTCAAAGTGGCTGTTTATTATAAATGGTTTGGTGGTTAACATTGTTAACAGAGCAAAACCTGAAGAACCAACAGCAAAACTGTATGTGAATGTGTAGTATTAAGAGGTACTTTATTCTTTAGGTGTTGGACTTGGCGTACATGTATAGCACTAAAGTGATGGCATGGTTATCACCTAGTCTAATAACTGCCCAGCAGATAGTTCCACTCTACATTTGAGTGGGTGAATTACACACAAAAGGTAAGATTGTTCACATGGTCCTTATGTGGTATTATGTATGCTTGTGTGTCCTATGTTTTGACTTACACTGGAAAGTGGCTGCTTGCTTCAAGTGAATTAGGTTGTTGTTGTTTCATCTGAACCAAAACCAGAACAACAAACAAATTATTTGAGGATTTACAGATTAAATATCTTACAATGTTCGGCTGGGAGATACCTTTGTCATGTGGTTTTTGACCTGAAAGGAACTGATGCATTATGTAGATGTCAATAATTACAAACCAGTTTTATATCTGACCAGCAGCTCATGTACCTCTAGGTTTGAGTGGGTTCACATATAGAGAACATGTATGGTTGTCTGCATAATGTTTTTGTCATAGCTTGTATGCTTTATGATTTTTTTTATGTTACATTGGAGTGGAGCTTCTAGCTGGCTTATGTTGCTATGTTTCAGCTTATACTGAACAAGGTCTACTTAGTGCAAACTTTGCGCAAGTCACCATGTTTCAGCTTATACTGAGAGGACATGCATACTGATTATTACTGTTAACCAAAACAAAGCAAACAGCCCTGCTCAGTAGTCAAAGATTAAGTGTCCCTGATTCAGCCAGTGTGAGCTTGCATGGTTGTTACACCTGGATGATACATTTATTAATTAGTAGGTGTTGGCAATGCCAGGGAAGGACAACGGTAAAGTTTGGCAATGTGGACCACATGAGAAAGGATGGATAGTGAGGCACCACCCCCTTTGTTCCCTTACTCAACTGTCCTAACCCTATGACTGATGCTGCACATAACCACAGCCTAACTCTTTAACTTATGAAAAAACTATTTCACTATCAATATCACTACACAAGACATCACCCAACTCACACGCACACGCCTACACACACCACAAAACCACACATGCAAAACACTAAAACTATCTTATCATCTAGCCCTTAGTCTAACCTAAAATGAAAACACTCACACATACACTCCTACCTCTAATGCCAAAACATTTGGTTTAACCGTAAGTTCCAACATTAGTAAATAACCCCACTTATCTGCAATGCAAGTAAACCCATCGCACCATACAGAAAATAAATGCTCCCAGTGACAGAATTTCTGGCATTCTAAATCACCATTCAATAAAAAAAACATTAGTTCTTTAGTCTACAAAAGCTTATTCAGCAAAGTGAACTGTAACCATGAGTGTGTGTATATGTGTATATGTACACACACACACACACACACACACACACACACACACACACACACACACACACACACACACACACACATACATACACCAATTCCAAGATCACACAACAGTGCAGGAAATGGAAAATTCCACTAGTCCACTAGCATGCACTGTTCTGTGATCTCACATACTGATAAGAAGAAAAAAAAAAAACTATACAAAGTAAAGTTAAAAAAAATACAACATAAAACATAGCCACCCCTTTAAATCCCAACTTGGATTCCTTATTGTTTTCACATTCAGTTTGTACATTGATGTCATCATGAATCACCAATGTATCCTGCTGTGTCCTCAACGTGCAAGGGCATGTGTGATGACATCAGTGCTGAGACTGTGCTGCATAGGGACATCTGTGAGCATTCTGGTGGGCAATATTATTTACTTAGCTTATCATCTCATCAGAATTGATTGCTGAGTGACCAGCTTCTTTTACTTGAGTAAGACGAGTCACTTGGAGCAACAAACAAGTTGAGAGAAGGAAGTTAAAGATAGTCCACACTGGCAAGTTACAGGATCAGAAAAAAAGAAGGCGTAGTTAATACATGTTAAAGCTTTGCTTGGCTTGGCTTGTGTTCTCCGTGGGCCTATGTTGAGTGTAACTTGACAGCGAGATTGACAAGTCATCTCAAGTGCTTCCTTTTATTTACTGCAAGCTTGCCTTGGATGAGGTGACTTAGACATTTTGATTTGTTTTGTTGTACTATTTTCTGTCACTCACTCTGCACCCATGACTGTTGCACAGTTGCACTGGGAACACATAGAGCACATACATTTTGCAAAATTGTACTCAGAGAATTCAACTGCAATTAATGGGCAAGGGTAATTGGATTCACATCATCCACTGACCATAAAGCAAGCAGTCCACCAGGATGAGGAGGTTATCATTTAGTTCCACCTCAACCTCATCCCCAAGGTAAGTGAATTTTTATTAAACTTGGAAAATAAATTGAAAAGAAAAAAAATGTAAGTCCTTGTGCCCGGTACCAATGAAACTGCCCAGTCTGTTTGCTTAGTACTTACATTACTGTCTGGCAATTAAAGAAACTTAAGTAAATAATGCTGCAATTATTGTTGTTTTGCCATATGAGATATCTAAAGTAAAAAACAGGGAATACAGAGCCAGTGCTGAAGAAAGATAAATTAGTGAGCGTTCATATATGACAGTATAGATTTCAGTGTTACAGTTACTGTTAAGTAGCCAGTGTATTCTGTCAGTCAAAAATATTGCATTTTAGTTTTATACAGGTTCAAAGTTTTCTATAATTTCAAATGTTAATATAAATAAAGCATTATTCATTTTGCAACTTCTTATATTTTATCTATTTTGTTTTTTTTCCCAGTATGATTCTAAATGTTTGTATCCCACAATCCCTTTGGAGTGGGCAGGGTAAGATCATTATGCATGCAAATTTTATGTTAATCACTGTCCAGTTTTTGGCCAGTTGTACCAACTTTTCATGGGCCTTTGTCCAGATTTTTGATGTTTCCAGGTTGAGAAGTATGTTCTCAGTATAAGCGGTCACTTAGACTGAAAGGAAGCATTTTGGAATCAGGGCCTTAGGCTGTAATTCCATTCCTCTTAATATCTTCTTTTAGCTCTGTGGCCTCATATTTGCAGTTATCTGTAGTCACTGACATATCCATGTTGTTTAGCTAATTACATAATTCTTCTCATGTTTCGTGCCTATCTCTTTGGGAAAAAAACATGAACTGATATTCCATATCCATTCTAACTTTAACTGCTACTGAAAAAACAGTTTAAAACATAGGCTCATAGGTGTGTACTAGGCTAATGGCCCTGGAGCCTTTACAAGCCTAGCTTATAGGATTACCCTGGCATCATGCCACCCAATCTTAGTTCCCAGTGCCTTTGTCAAGTAAAGCCACTAGAGTGATCCCTGGGGTGAATTTTCTATTTCCCATCCACTCATCAAGATGTCTCTTGAAGATGGCCAGTGAGGTGCTCTGCTTGACTTGCATGGGAAGTTTATTTCCTAGCATAGGCAGTCTCTGGGTTATGAACCTGTCCCTCTAGCATGTTCTGTTGATTGTGGTAATGAGGTTGAGGTCTTTGTGGTGCGATTTTCTTTAGATGTAGCATTTCGAACAGAGCTGAGTCAGACGTGGCTTTGTAAGTCAAGCAGAGATCGCCTCTAAGTAGGTGATAGTAGACAGAGAATAGCTGGAGTTTTCTATGTCTGTCCATATAGGACAAATGTTTAAGGCCTAGGATGCTCTTTGTGAGGCACTTTTGCGGCCTCTCCAGTTGTTGCAGTTGTTTAGTGAGGTACATGCCAAATGGAGCATTATACTCAATGATTGGCCTAATGAGGGAAGAGTTGAGGGAGACAATGACCTCTTTCTTCCTGGATGCAAAACCCTCAGTAATGAGATGTGCCACATAGAAGGACTTTCTGACCACAGTGGCAATGTGTTGGCCAAAAGAGAGGTTGATGTCAACCTGTGTTCCCAGATCTCTTATAACGCCTTCTGTGTTCAGTTACTACCTTTGATGTGGCAATTCATGGAAACTGGGTTTTTCCTAAAGGGGATGATGACACATTCTTTGGCACTGAGCTTAAGGCCATGGTTCTGACACCAGTTTTTGGTCTCAGTGAGGCCTTTCTGTAGGATGTCAACATCACTTGGGAAGTTAATAATAGCTCCAAACTTGCAATCATCTGCGAACTTTGTCAGCCAGAGTCCCTTCATGTTGGTCTGGACTTCAGAGAAGTAGATACCAAACAGGACAGGACCCAGGACTGAACGATGTGAGATTTCACTCATGACTGGTCAGCAGTCTGACTTGGAGTCAGCTACTTTCGCGCTGTGGGTTCTACCTGTGAGCCAGTTTGCAACCCACCTAGTGATATAGGGGTTGATGCCTAGCTTAGTGAGTTTTTCTATGATTCCTGAGTGGGGAATGGTATCAAAGGACTTGGCTAGATCAAGGTAGGCTGTATAAACCATCTTGACTTCATCCACAGCTCTGGTGACTGACTCAAAGAAGTTGACCACGTTAAGCAGGCATGATCTACCCTTCACAAAACCAAACTGTGTGGGATCCAGAGTTTGGAGATTCCCTATAGCCTTGTTTATTAGGTCCATGATGATGCGTTCCATAGCTTTGCATATCAGACTCCTCAGGCTAATGGGGCGATAGTTCCCAGGGTCTGTAGTTGCTCCTCCTTTGTGAAGAGGGATGACTGTAGCAGTGCACCATTTGGTAAGGACAAAGCCTGAGGTCAGGCTGTGATTGAACAGAGCACACAGGTGAGGTGCCAGTTCACTCTTTAGTTCATGTAGAGCACAGCCAGGGATATTATCAGGTCCCATAGAAGCTGTATTACTGGCCTTGGACAGTGCTGTTTTAACCTGTGCAGCAGTAATACTGGGTACCTGGCAATCTACTGGCATTGTGACTGGTCCATTGGGGGTAGAGAGCGGTAAAGTTGGCACTGAATCTGTCGGCCAGGATATTGGCAATATCTGTTGGCTCGGTATAGGAGGTACCATTGTGCAGTAGCTTAGAGCAAATCTGGATATTGCCATGAAGATTCTTTACATAACTATAGAAAGCCTTGTGGTTGTCTTTACTATCTGCTGCAATTCTGTTTTCATAGCTAGCTTTAAAGGATTTGATGAGGGATCTCAACTTTTTGTTGAGGCTGATAAGGGACTTTTTCCAGTCTTGGGACTTCACCTTATTCGACATCAGTTTCCTCCTTCTGTTGTAAAGTTTGTTTATGGCAGAGAACTACCAGATTGGCTCCTTTTTTTGGAGGAGAGCGTCTTGGTTCTTTTGGGTATGGCAAGATCCATGCATTTGTGTAACAGCTTTGTTACATTGTTAACAAAGAATTAAATAATATCAAGGAAGTATCTAATGATGTATTTCAGCTGGTGACTGAGGCTGTCTGCAAATCTGAAGTGTGGAATATGCATCCTTTCAGTCTAACAAAGTCATGCGTAAAATGTAGGATTCAAACTTTGATATGGCATCTGCAGATAAATTGGTTGACTTCAACTACCCAAACATAAACTGGGAGCACTACTCAAGCCCCAACCCCCTCGTCCAACGCTTCCTAGAATTTATAAACTCAAATACTATGGAACAACTGGTCACCACTCCCACAAGAGGGGAAAACATATTGGACCTGATCATCACCAACATGGGGACTCTATGTTCCATACCAGAGGTATACCCCTCATTGGTAAGATCTGACCATAAATTAATCTCACTGGACATCCATATCCCATCCTCACCCCCAGCCAAGGAAACCACGGTGAAGAACTTCTCAAAAGCAAACTTCACACTTCTCAAAACCGAGGATGGAATCCTTCAAAGCCCCCGGGCCAGTGGAAAATACGGCTCAAACCGCAGAATCCTTTACAAACGCATTCTATGGACACCTACAGGAATGCATGGATCGTGCTATCTCAAATAAAACCAAGACTCCCTCCTCCACAGGCAGGAGACCTGTCTGGTGGACCCCAGCCATAAATAAGCTATACAACAGAAGGAGGAAGCTACTACATGATAGAGCAAAATCCCAAAAAGGGAAGGCATCTCTGATCAGTATTAGCAAGAAACTATGATCCCTCATAAAATTATCTAAGGCCAGCTTCGAAAGAAAAATTGCACAAGACACTAAAGATAATCACAAGGCCTTCTTTAGTTATGTCAGGAACCTGGGTGGAAACTCCCAGATATGCTCTGAGTTAGTGCAAAATGACAAAAAATACACTGAACCCACAGACATTACCAACATTCTGGCAGACAGGTTCAGTGCAAACTTCTCCCGCCCTTCCCCCCCAAAAGAGCAAATGTCTGTCCCAACAGAGTGTAGCCTCCCTGACATCACAGATGCACAGGTGAGAGCTGCCCTCTCCAAAGCAAGAAACACAGCATCAATGGGACCGGATGGTGTCCCGGGCTGCGTCTTACATGAGCTCCAAGAAGAACTGAACCCTCACATAAAGTCACTGTTCAATCTCAGCCTTACTACAGGATATGTACCCAAGGAATGGCATACAGCAACAGTGGTCCCACTCCACAAAGGTAGGGCCACAATGGACCCCGGAAACTATCGCCCTATAAGCCTGACTAGCCTGGTCTGCAAAGCTTTGGAGCGTATCATCATGGAACTCATAAACAAAGGCATTGGGAACCTCCAAACACTGGATCTTACCCAATTCAGCTTTCTTAAGGGCAGATCTTGCCTCTTGAACCTGGTTGACTTCTTTGAAACAGTCACCAAGGCCATAGACGAAGGGAAGGTAGTCCACACAGCCTGCCTGGACCTTGCAAAAGCCTTCGACACAATACCCCACTTGGGCATCATAAATAAGCTCACCAGCTTAAATATCAACCCCTATGTCACAAGAAGGGTTGCAAACTGGCCCAGGTTAGAATCCAGATGGTCAGAATTGCAGGTGCCATGTCAGACTCTAAACCAGTTACAAGTGGCGTCCCACAAGGCTCAGTCCTGGGACCTCTCTTGTTCGGTATATATTTCTCTGAGGTACAGGCTAATACAGGAGGACTATGACTGCAAACTGGGTGCCATAATCGGCTCACCGACTGACACAAGCATCCTCCAAAAGGGTCTCACAGAGACGTATAACTGGTGCCAGAGCCATGGCCTAAAGCTAAATGCCAAAAAGTGCATAGTCATCTCCTTTGGGAAAAACAAAGTGCCCACAACTTACCACATAGGTTGTGATCCATTAAGTATGGAAGAAGTAATTAGGGATTTGGGGACCCAAGTAGATAGCAATCTCTCCTTTGAAAATCACGTTGCCAAAGTGGTTAGAAAGACCTTCTATATAGCCCACCTTATCAAGAAAGGGTTCACATCTAGATCAAGAGAGGTCATTGTGCCCCTCTACTCATCACTCATCAGGCCCATAATTGAATACAATGCCCCATTTGGGATGTACCTTACCCGACACATGCAGCAACTGGAAAGACCCCAAAAGTACCTCACCAAGAGGATCAAGGGACTCAAACAGATGCCCTATGCAGTTAGGCTAAAGAAACTCCAGCTCTACTCAGTTGATTACCGCCTACTCAAAGGCAATCTGTGCCTGACATATAAAGCCATGTCCAAACCAGAATTAATGGACATGCTCCACCTCAGGAAATCCAAATCCCTTAGAGCTACACGCTCCAGGGACTTAAACCTCAGCACAGAAATAAATAGGACATGCTGGAGGGACAGATTCATATCCCAGAGGCTCCCCCCACTCTGGAACAAAATCCCAATCCATGTTAGGCAGAGCCCCTCAATGACCCTCTTCAAGAGAAATCTTGATGAGTGGATGGGAGATCATAGGTTTACCCCTGGGATCTCTTCTGTGTCCCTACTAGACAGAGGCACAGTAAACTAACCTTAAAAGGGCTATCTTCTGTGACCTACTATACAGAGGCACAGTCAACTAATCTAAAAGGGTGGCAAAAGCCAAACACACTCTGGCTAGGCTTATAAATGCCCTAGGGCAGATAGCCTAGTATGAACCTATGAACAACCTATGAACCTATGAACCTATATGCATCCCATCCAGGGAATGCAGTGTAGGCCAATGCATGCATTTCCAGATGTGGATGGACATATCCCTAGTGTGTTTGCATGTACCTAAGAGGGCTATATGCCACACAGGTGTGGTCCCAGGAATGTGTGCCAGTCAATACCACTGGTCACTGTTAAAGTACAGTACCGGAAGGATCCAACTGTTACTGAGTTCCCTACAACTGTTTGTCATTTGTCGGGACATCATCTAATGATTGGTTATAGTCATGCTGTTGAGGTGGTGCATACTACCAGACTGCAGATCATTGACAGATATCAACAGTATCACCCACAGCATAGTGTCAACCCATGTCATACACACATGTGTACCCATGTTAGTACATATCTGTAGTA
This sequence comes from Protopterus annectens, assembly GCF_019279795.1. Classification (NCBI taxonomy): domain Eukaryota; kingdom Metazoa; phylum Chordata; order Ceratodontiformes; family Protopteridae; genus Protopterus; species Protopterus annectens. The sequence continues at coordinate 534,068,494 of NC_056735.1, forward strand.
GAATGCATACTGGCCATCGAAAGATACCATGAGATGTTAACAATGTGTGCAACAGGGTATGTCGCACATCCCACAGGTCCACTATGCACGTACATGCAGACAGTGCACACACACCATGTTCACAGATGTACGCCTGCTAATTTGTAATGCACACATCACACACATACTGTCCACTCACTAACTCATGCTGGCAACACTGTACACTTCAGCCAAGTGGCACAAGGTTGGACAATACATACTCAGACCTAACACTGGTGTAAACAATGCTACAATGACTATCAGAGCTGTGATGCATAATGCCTGCTCAGATATACCTACAAGGATATCAGTAGACTTTCCTGTTGGCAACTTGCTACTATTGCTACACTGCTATAATGTCACCCCGTGCATCAGAACCATGTTAGCCTATTCCTGCATCAATGTTACAGATGAAAGGAGGTGGCACAGGTGTCATCATATGCACAGGATGTGTTGTTGGTTTGCCAGAGCCTGACATTGACCCATCCAATCAACCTGTCTGTGTGTGTGTGTGTGTGTGTGTGTGTGTGTGTGTGTGTGCGTGTGTGTGTGTGTGTGAGGGACAACAGTACAGCATGGGCCAATGTTGATGTAATGTGTGTGTGTATGTGTGAGCCCTAGTTGTTTGGTTAATGTGTGTGTGTCTGCATGCACACAACTCCACCATGTGGCTGCCATATACGGGCAGTTGTGGGACAGCCACAGACTGCACCTGCTAGGCCATACAGATCACTGTCTCGGGCCACGGATACGGTACCTGTGCCTGGCAGGGGTGCTACGGGCAGTATCGGGTACCAACCCTGACTGGGTACTATCATCAGATGCAGAGGTATGATGACTGGACCCATGTCCCTGGTGGGACTGGCCAGTGCCACGGCATGTGGTCTAGTAGGACGGTCAATGGACAGGCCAGCCCCAGCATTGCTGGGTCTGGTTCTGCCACTACAGGAGCGGCTGTGATCCGTGGTCCGTCCGGGATGACTGCCAGCTGATGCTGTTGCTGGCATGCATCCATGTCAGCTTCCCATCCATCCCGCATGGTCCTGGCTCATTGCTAATACATTGTGGAGGACATCTACTGTCTCCCTCCAATGGCTATCAATGACCGCAGTGTAATTCCGGATGGCACCGGCAAGGTCACGGATGCTGTCATTGATAGCAGTGTAATGGGCCCTCTGCGCCCTTAGTCTCTGTCGGGTGTACCGTTCCATACGCGCCTGTGCCTGCATTACAGCCCGGAACATACTGGAGGTTGTAATACCTCTGGGGGCACGTCTGCCAGGGACAATATGACCAGTGGTGCTCCCCCGAGAACCCCTGGACATCCGCCTATGTGGTAACATTCCAGTAATCCAGCTATGGCTGCTGTGAGGGGATGCACATGCCATGGGTACCACACTCTCCTGGTCAATGCCGACTGTATGCTGTCCCTCAGCTAATGCCATTGGTGATGAGGGATGTATGAGTGTGCACATAGATGGGGTTGAACGCTGTGTGATGCCGATTGGTGGACCAATGACAGACCTTGTCAGACCTTCCTGAGCCACAATACATGTCTCATCATCTGCTCTATTAGTGGCAGTGACAACAGGTTCCCTGCTGCATTGAGACACCCCTAACTCAGCACCTGTGGAAGGAAGACAGGAAACACACTTCACAATCTGCAAATGATGTTAGCACACATGCACACATGCACACATGTATGAACCTATGAACCTATGAACCTATGAACACATGCACACATGCACACATGCACACATGAACACATGAACACATGTGCACATGCACACATGCACACATGCACACATGCACACATGCACACATGAACACATGAACACATGAACACATGCACACATGCACACATGCACACATGAACACAAATACACTGCTCACCACAGCACTTACACACACACACACACACACACACACACACACACACACACACACACACACACACACACACACACACACACACACACACACACACACACACACACACACAACCAGCAATCCAACACATACACAATAGTGGGTAAAGGTGGGTGACAGTATCACAAGGCAAACAGTCACCTCATATGTGTCAGCATGCAGAATATGTGTTGCTCAAGACCATGCAGTGCAAGTGTAGACAGCCCTATTTAATGACATTATACATGGCTGTGATGCATGTGTGTAGTTGTTCAGTGATTGTCTACACCCTGGAACACAATGTGTACATGGACACAACATTGCTGTACAAGTATTATCTGCTCTGCAATGTCCTGTGCACCATCACTCAATAGTATACATACCATGGCTGCATGTGTTATCTGTGTGACACATAGATTGCCATGTGTGATTACAGTGTCTGTGTCCATAGCAAATAATAGTGGACACTGGTGTAGTAAATGCATGCGATGTACAGACATGGGATGAGTGGTGCATGTAGACATGAAGGAATCCCAATGTTCGTCATGGCCATTGTACAGTGGTTATGGTGAGAGTGGGACATATTGCAGATATGTCGGTGCCAGCCATGACATGGCATGCTACACGACTGCAACATTAAACACCACACATACCCAATGTGTGTCATGTGACCTATACACCCAATAGCATTCCAGGACATATATGTGACTCTTTGTACAGATGGTGACAGCTGTGCATATTGTGTATACTGGCATATGTAAGCACACACACAACATGCTATGCATATTGTGTATAGGTGCATATGTTTTCACACAAACAACAATGAGGTGCAAAGCTAAGACCGCTATGTGTAGTACTGTGGTCTTTGTAACTGGATGGAGTGTACTATCATGTGCCATCATCATCATCATCATCATGCATCTTGTGGTCACTCACGGCTACTACTGTGTGACAGACCACCGCCTAGCATGCTGTACCTGAACTGCAGTGCCGTGGCTATGTTCACTATTGCACAGCCACTTTGTACATGGGTGTATGAGGTGCCCAATAAGGAGCATTGCCTAATGACTGTGTTATGTATTGAAGAGTGTTGCACAGCCCCATGATAGGCCTTTACCTCTTAGGTACATCACGTGTGTGTGGATGACATGTGGGTGTGTGGTTACGCCATATGTAGCATGTCTTTGTGTACTGCGTATGATAAACGTGTTATGTTGTGTACAGGTGTTGCAACTATGCCTATCCAATGTGCAGTACAGGGTTGCCACAACTGTGTCTTATGCTCTGTATATTGCATGTCAGTGAGGCAGCTACTGAATTTACTGAGCTGTGCAACATCTTACAGCAAACATGCATGGTATGCATTATGCGTAAGTGTGTTACGTGTACATAGCCTACACCTCACTTATGACATGCATATTTCATTACCAACATTGCAGTTATAACACACTCACCAGCATGGATCGGCTGCCCTGCTGTCACACCAGAGGGACCTACGAGAATATGAGAGAGTTCGTCAGTGGCCACAACTGTGGCATTGCTACAGTGGGTATGCTAAACTGCAGTATAACAACAGTCAACAGTCACAGGTGTCGAGATATTATTCGAAATATCAGTATTGCACAACACTAGGCAGCAGAACTGCTAAACACACAGTACACATCTCACGTAGACATAATCTAACAATACAGTTAACTGTTGTCTACAGATAGGACATGTTACCTGCTTGTTCCAGGTGGACGTGCTGGGTGGCTCCAGCCTCTATGACAACACATGTCAGAGGTTGATGTTGCTGTTGTCCAGGAACCACCACGCTTAGGAGCAGCTCCTCCACTCTGATGAGGGGGGATGAATGGCCACCCCACCACCTGTGGCAAGCTGTTGTCTTTGGATATCAGATGTACGCTGAAGGACATGTCTAATTAAATCACTGCAGTGATGGTGTACCTGCTCATATGTCAGGTTATGCATGCCTATGTCATTTACCCGACAAACAAGTTCCTGCCACAGTGCAGTCCGCTCCTGCTGGTGCTGGCTGCTTCTGGAGAACAGCATTGTGTACTGCTGCAATAGGCTTTGCAGTATCACCTCTTCCTCTTTCGCTGTGTACGATGGATTGCGTTGGTGGGCCATCTGGCTGAAAAAGATATGAACAATATGTGTGAGCGTGTCCTGTGGCACTCTTTACACCTTTAACCACAGATATCACTTTACTGACATATATACCATCCTATTGTCTGTCAGAGGTTACACACGTTCAATACCACTTATTGGTTCTCAGGCCACAACTAACTAACAGTGCCTTGCACACTCTATATATCACACCACTATACAACAGTACCTGACACACTGTTTGTGACACATTGCACACCCTCAAGACAGGGGTGTATATCACACCATTGCACGAACAGAGATGTCATCCATTGCAATGGATGTAAAGTACAGGTACAGTAGTACCAGTCAACCACCCTAGTCATTGATGCCATAGCCCTGCCTCACAGATGTGTACAGTTGTTACTATAGGTAGCATACTGCTGTATCAGAGTATATATGTTGCTGGATACACACGTATACCCTGTAACACACATATGATTGCAGCCATTGTACAGGCATAATTACACGCACATCAGACAAACATACAACACACCACTGCATGCCAACACAGATGAGCATTACCTGTGTGCCATACAGTACTGTGTGCCACTACTTACACACCCTTATGCCTGATTTCTATCCTCTGTGCAGACTACAGGAAACACACATGACAGTGTTTCCAAGCAATGTGAACACACACCATACTGTGCTGTTTAGGCCTACAGCTTCAGGTACTACTACAGTTTATATGGGAGTTGTATTCACCAGCAGTACCACTCACTAAGCATACATGTATTGCTTTAGCCTACAATGAGACACCACATTTGTCAACAAGGAACTACGTCATATCATATGCCGTACTACTATGTCTGCCTAACAGTACATTACACATCATTTGCTGTCCACACAGCTAGGATAGACACTACCATGTCAGATACAACTTCACACTAAGCTATCACACCTTTACAGACCTTGCACACATTCAGCATTGCACTTATTCAACCTCACATAGCAGGTATTGCATTGAGTACGTGTAAGTGCATAGTGTCATAGGTAGGTAATATGCTGTTGGCCCTATGGCCTATGGCACATAGCCATATGCTACCCTGGCCTTTGACACATATGTACTTTGATTTCACTTGCCCCTGCCAACCAGAACCACAGAGATGTTTCCTGGGGTGTATTACCAATCTCCCACAAAATCATCAGGGGTATTTATGACAACTGCTAATGAGGAACCTTGTTTGCTATTGCTAGGTGGTCTATTCCGGTGTATGGCATATCTCTGAGATAGGCACCTATCCCTCCAGCATGTGCTGTTTAGTGAGTTGATAAGGTTTACGGCCCTAGAGTGTGTATCCCGGAGGTATTGTGATATGTTGCCATGGTGGTTATTACCCAGCTATGGGTGTGACATACCTCTTTATGTCCGGCAGAGGTCATCTCTCTGTGGCCAATATGCAATACAATGTAGATGTAGTTTTGTGAGTCAGTCTGCATAGGGCATCTGTTTGCAGCCAGTATTACCCTTTGGGAGGTATGTCTGTGGCCTTTTCACCTGGTGTAGTTGTCAAGTGAGGTACATACCACACAGGGCATTGTGATGAGTAGAGGGGAACACTGCTCTATATTTCTATAGATGACACAACTGTTGTCATGACACATAACACACAGACTGATTACAGGTGTAGTGTGGCACTGTCTTCATCAAAGCAGAGGCTACTGTCCACCTGTGTCCCATGTTCCCTTATCACACCTTCACTGTTAGGTAGATCTCTACCTATGTGGTAGTTAATGGGTACAGTGTTTTGGAAAGGAGGAATGGCACTGCAGTATCAACACACGTCTACAGTCCATGCCTTGGTCACCACACACCTGTTGCAGTACATATGACCCCGTGTCTCTCTGTCTCTCCCTCTCTCTCTCTGTATGGATGTATATATCTATATATCTATCTATATCTATCTCTCTCTCTCTCTCTCTATATATATATATATATATATATATATATATATATATATATATATATATATATATATATATATATATATATATATATATATATATGCATATCTATACACATACATGTACACATCCATTGCTGTACACATGGATGTACATATAGGCACATGTACAGTCCACCTTTCATGGTGGGGATATCACTTATGCGACAGTTGAGGTATGTACAGTTATGTGATTATATTGCACAGTGTTGTGCAGAATGCATGTGGGTGTCCTCAGCCCTTGTAGCATTAGCAGGCCTCACTGGCTGTAACACAGCAGATCTGACAAATCAGTCCCATGGCATTTAACCTTCACATGACATATATCAGCACTGCATGCTGTTTTCTAGGCCACACACTATGACCTACATAGATATATGCACATATCAACCTTCAATGACAGATATCTGTCCACCCTTCACTAACAGTTGCAGTATGTCCCTTGCCCTATGCACATGTGCAGATACAGATAGATACGTACTGCTGCCACACATGGATGGTTTGCAGTGTGTAGAGTACTCTTCAGGAACATCTACTACATGCCAACACATACATGTGAGTTACATACCTTACCTTTGTATTTCCCTGCTCCGTGTGTTACGGTTTTGTAGGTTTTTATTTTATTTATTTATTTTTTTTGGTTGTTTGTTTTGGGTTTTCCCCCTCTAGTTTGGTTTATGTCTCAGTTTCTCCCTCTGTTGTGTCTCTGTCTCTGTGTCTGTGTCCATGTCTCTCTCTCTTTTACTCTCTATCTCCCAGCACCTGCAATGATAGAATGCATGTGTGGACTTCAGGTACAGCCTGCCTTTCTAGGTATCTGCACTTGTGCATGTAACAGCCTCTGCACCAATTGCTGCCCACCATTCACTAATTGCATGCAGCCTGCTGTGTGGTGATTGCATTACTCACTGTGATTGCAGCCCACTGCTATAAAATGCTAGGTTAGGTAGGCGTATCCCTTTCAGCTTTCCAAGGTGGGGCCCATGCTTGTTTGCTCTGGACACCGTTGTGTCAGTCAGAAGGTTGGTATATGTCTCTTATCTGAAGCTAGGGTTGTAGCCAGTTATATGCATGTTGTACTCAAACCTGAATGTTGCTGCTTCCAGTACACACGTCTCAGAGTAGGCATGTACTCACCCCTCCAAATGCTAACACAGGATACATAGGAGTATGTACTTTATTTCTGACTTACACAATTAACTATCATACAAATGTGGTTATTGCACTGTATTCCTGTGGCCAGTATTTATCCTGGTCTGATACTGTATGGTGTTTGTAAGGTGCTACTGTAACATTATTCCCTGCTAGGATGGCTGGTTCTCCTTTCACAGTCATGTCATGCAATTCCACAACAACTGCTGGTAAAGACCCACAGAACAGGATTTGTGTTATACCATTCCTAATTTCCATTTACATTCCCTCATTGTAATGCATGATATATTTATTTCAGAACCAAGTTATTTGTATATTTGCTGTGGCTTAGTGGTAATTCATGCAGTCTATTGTGGCAATGGTCTGGGGTTCGAGACTGGCAGAGGTTTTTTCTTTTGCTGCTCAGCAGAAAAAGGGCCCTGCCATAGAGTGACTAAGGCACTTTTAAGCAGTTGTAAGTGGGTTTGCGCAGGTTTGCGTGATGCTTAGCGACGCTTAGCTAAGCGCACAAATGTGCACACTTGCTTAAACCCGCTTACTACTGCTTAAAAGTGCTTACTCCCGCTAACCTCCGTGGTAAATTCTTTGAAAGAAAAGAAAATGGGGAGATAGGAAAGTGGTGAAAAAGGGGGCACAAAGAGGGACAGACAGTAGGTAAACAAGCTTGGGATGTGGAGGACGGGTGTAGGGAAGGTCCATAGCTGCCCATTTCTTTACCAGCAACAGCTGTGCATATCCAATAAATTTGGAGTGATATTTGAAACTTTCCACCCCTGAGAGAGGGGTGAGGACAACAAAGTATGTTGTACTGCCAATTATATTTATCAGTTTATATGTCCAATGGACATGTGTACGAAATGGGCAGCTATGTATGGAGCGTAATTTTTTTGTGGGTACAGATTGCCCTTTTTGTTTTTTGTTTTTTCAGGGGAGAGTGGGAAGTGAGGTAGAGGAAGTCGGTATGTCCGGGGAGGTAGGTTGAGGAGGTAAACAGACAAGACAGAAAAGATGCATACAGGGGCGGTGTATGACACATGGGTAGGTGAACACAATTGACGGGGTCAGATGTTTGGAAATCGCAAGCCCATGAGCCCACAGATGGTAACAGTGGAACTGAGATCCCCACCCATGGGCAGTCACCACTGCACCTTCACAGCCCCAAGGGTGGCTGTGCTGGGGGCTGCATAGGACGGGCAGGCTCACCCATGAGGAGCGCCACTCTCACCTCGAGCTGGCGTAGGGGATCAGCGACTGAACGCTGGATCTCCCTATGCACCACAACCCGGACCCTTCAAAGGGTGACAGGTGGCCCTTCTCTGCCCACGCTTGCATGTGGGACGAGCCTCATCCCCTGCAGCGCTTCCACCCAAAGGTGGCACAGGACCAATGGAGGAGGGGAGACCTGGGCTGGGCACCGCACCTGCTGGTGCCAGGTGCACTTGCCAGCTGAGGAGGGACAGGTGGGTCCGCTGGGACCGGCCTTCCCATACGTTCTGTGATTAGGTGTGTTTAATTACAACATAAACAACAGCATTCCAGATTAGTTGTAACAGCATGCAGTAATATTCCCATTAACCCAACACACCAAGGTTCCAACAGTTGAACAGCAAGCATAACACATGCATATATTGAACCACAGTGGATATTCCAACAGCATGCAGGGATGTTTGGTAGCAACAGGCCAACATGATTGTGGTGTTTAAACAGGGCACATGCATCAACGTGAATGCAAATATTTATAGAACAATAGGACATATGTCCCAACAAATATTTAAGATTACACATACCCATTGAGGTGTGGAATTGCATGGTTTATGCACATACAGTAGGGTGTGGAAAAAAACCTTGGTTAACATCTTGTAATTACCTTTTAGTCTACACTACATTCCTAGTGACTGCAGGTGTATATCCCCTACATGTATTATTACACTTGCCACCATACATTAGGTTGTGTAATGGGTTTGGCTAGTTCAATATATGCCTGACCTATATCTGACATACTAACTGTCCAGGATGCAGATGTTACTGCTACATATTTCTTGATTGCATTTCTATTTCTTTATCTACATATCTGGAATGTTTTCACATGACATTTTCACTTCGATTTGTACAGAACCCTGCATTTCTTGACACACACTCACATTTCTGGGGAAAAAATAACATGCTACATGTGTGCCAGATTGACTTATGCATGACAGACAGTAACTGACTGTTGTGGACTGTATATATGCTTCACAGCTACTAGTACTTCCATCACCCACTTTATATGGGACTGCACAACTCTGGGTTGCCAGCACTTTTTCAAACAGTACTATTTGTATAATGCAAGGGTACAACAATATTTCAAACTCTGTGACACAGACACACTCCGGGTTTTAGACCTTTATTAATGGCATTACACACTTTTCCACAAGCTCACTCCTTTATTTGTTTTAACGGTGCATATGGCAGACATGTTCAAGACATATTATACCTTTATTAATAGGTTAGAACACTCTTTTTTCAGGCTCACTCACTTATTTTATATGACAGTGCCTGCAGAGATATTATTCCAGACATATGTTACCTTTCTTAATGGGTTACTACACTCTTTTTCTGCATCTCTGAAGTTTTTATCTGACAGTACATGCAGAGGACTTATTCAGGCAATTTTATGGCTGTATTATTGGACTACAACACTTTCTTTCATGCTCGCTCCCATATTTTATATAACAATACATGCAGAATAATCACTAACCTGCCTGGTGGCGCAGCCTTAGCAGCCTATCAGCATAGGCTTGCTGATTCGCAGCACGGTCAACTGCAGCTGTAAAGTAAATGAAGGGATATTGAGACATACCTATCCGTTATACATACTCAATTATCAATTCTTACATACTGCATTCCATGGCTACATACTCAGTTGTGGGGCATCCTGCATCCCACGGGCTTCCTGTATCCATTGGTTCAGGCGGTCCTGCTTCCATCTCTTCAGGTCTGCATGGTGGTGATGGACCTGCTCACCAGTCCAAGGAACGCCTGTGGCATTGGCGAGGTTATGAGCTAACCGGTTCCAAGCCTCTGCCTTGTACTCCGTCCCTTGGAACTGGCCCTGCAGGAGTCTTGACTCATGACGGTGGACAAGGAGCCAAACCATGTATTTCGACTCCTCGATGCCCCAACGTTGCACTCGGAAGCGTGTTCCCTCTCCAACACCAGCCATTCTAACTGCAGATGTGAGCTACAATCAGTTATGGTGTGTATTCCCGCCTATGGGGCTTAAATATGCCGCATTTCCCGCACTTTTTTGTGATTGGCCATTTTTTTAAATTCTCGGCTGACTGCAGACCTGCTTAGTAATAGTTAAACTACCATTAGTAAGTATATGTATGTTAAAAGTGGGTGTTTCCTCTAAGTTGTCATGGCTTAGTGGTTCTGTACTTTGCTTGTGATGCACAAAGTCCTGGGTTCGAACCTTGTCATTCATTTTATTTTCATACTGTCCAAACAGGCTAGGGGGTGTGGCTGCATTTAAGCAACTTTGCTCTACGTTGCTCCTCGGTGACCTACGGTGCCCTATGGTGCCCTACAGTGCCCTGGTTGGTGCAGCTCGCATGTCCACACAAACACATTGCTCTGGTTAAAGTGCTATTTCACTATGGTCACCTCTATTGCTCTGGGTTAACCGTTATTAAACTCTGGGCAACTCTATTTCACTGGGTGAAGCGCTGCTTAACTGCAGGCAATTATATATCAGGATCATTTAAAATATTTATTTTGTTCACTGATACATTGGCCATTTCACTGCATTTTAGTACTATTTACACATATTTGTCTGGTATTATTTCATATACTGATTTAAAAATAAATACAAAGGGGAGTGGTGGGACTTGAACCATGAATGCCTCTTCTTTGTGCGAATGGTCTACCATTACGCTATTGCTATTTGGTATGACTTGCATAAACATTCTATCTTATGCTCTTCCATGTCAGAATTGCTAACTCTAGCTAAGCGATGGGCACACCTGTGCACACAAGTGCAAATACGGGCAGCTATTTTGGGAATTTAAAAAAATTAATTTAATGTTTTGTTTTTTATAACTGTGATGGGGGTTTACAATATCAGGGAGTGTGGTGATGGGTGCAGGGACATTTGAACGGACTCGTTCTTGTGTATTTGCTTTTACTTTTCAAACACTTGCACGGGCGTGGACATTTAGACTGCTCGGCAGTCGGACACACCCCCTGCTTTCTTACACGGTCCATGTACGACATACAGTTGAGTCAGCATGCCCTCTTACATATTCATGGCATGCTGACATTATACCGTTCAACTGCAGCCTCCGAGTAAGACTTATTAAGTCTTACACAGAGGATTCGTGAATCCGGGAGTCAGTCTATTTCTTTATACCTCAGTCTTCACAATACCAGCCTGAAAATGTAGTATCATTTGAAGTAATTCTAACTCTTTGGTATCAGATTTACAAAAAAAGAAAAAAAAGAAAACCTCTAGTAGCCTCAGTTCTTGAGAAGTAAGTCCTTGCTATTAAATAACATCTTATTTATGAATTAAGGGCTACATATCTAACACCTTGAATAATAGGTAAAATAATTACAAATTGGACATTTTTAAATTCAGGCTTATCTTACTATTCAAAAGATTAAGAATAGTTGTACAAAATGACTCAAAAATTGCTGTATAAGAAATTTAGGCTGGAAATCTGTAATAAAATAACCATAGAGTGGTCAGGCAAATAGCATACCATGGGACAGTTTTCTAACTTTTTGAAAAAATATATTTTTAAAACAAAACCAAATTTAATCTTAGAGCAGGACTTATGGCCAAGAGGAAAAGTAGATTCCCTTTTTCTGTGCTATCTTTGCCTTAAAAAGTTCTAATAACTCAACTAATGAAATCATGGCTAATGTAGCATCTGTTCAAGAAATTAATATAATGAATATTTAATTTTTTTATCCTTAATAGAGTTTATGATCAAATTCTAACTAGTCTCCAACCAAAATATAAGAATTGTTAGGGTAATCATGAAGCAGTCTCATTTCAGAAGATAAATTATGCTTAGACTAAGTGCAAATAATATACCCATGTTGCAATAAATAACCAAATCTGAGAGAAGCTGCCAAACAAGTTAAATAAATAAACTAATCTGAGGGATTGTAGCTTAAGGAAGACACAGCAAAGTGAAAGGAAATTTTGACTTTTATAACCAGACTTGAGAAAGTTCTAAAAATGATAGCAGTTACAATGAAGTTAAACAATTTTTTCCTAATTGTACTTCACAGTTCCTAAAACATATGGATTTCCTGTAAAGAGCATGTTCATGCAGGATTCTTAAAAAGTAATACGAAAGAGAAACTTCCCTATGGACACATTCTGAATCTTATTAAAGGTTTAAGACAAAATTCTTACAAAACCCTACAACATATAGAATGACACAGATAGCATGTGTAACAAATTGAAATAATGCAATCCAAAATATCTGGGTGAAAAGGCTAAGTAGATTCTAAAACCCCAAAAATCTTCCAAAAAACCCAATAACAGAGGGAGACCCCCTCTTGAAAAAAAAAAAAAAGATTAAATTAGGAAATTATTTGAAAAAGAGTACAACTACTCAGATTAAAAATACTATAAAACATGTAAACAATAGAATTTGCTTTTGAAGATTTCAGTCTCAGGTCCTTTATTCCTAACCCCACAAATCAACACCATACGAAAGAATCCAAAATGTATGCAAACCCTATATATGCCACACATACACATGTACAGTCTCACACACACACACACACACACACACACACACACACACACACACACACACACACACACACACACATATGAGAGAGTGTGTGATTGTGTGTTTTTAACTAGTTAGTGTGCTTTATGAAGGTGTGTGGAAATAGGAATACCTGATAATATTCTTCAAAAGCTTCTTCCAGAAACCCCAATAACAGAGAACCCCCCCCAAAAAAAATTAAATTAAAAAATCTGAAGAAGAGTACAATAATATTCAGGTTAAAAATACAATAAAATATGCAAACAGAATTTGTGTTTGAAGATTCAGTCCCAGGTCCTTTAGTCCTACCCCCTCAAACCAACACCACAGTAAAGAATTCAAAATGTATACAGACCTTAAATATACTTCACACACACTCACACATACACATGCACACACACACACACACACACACACACACACACACACACACACACACACACACACACACACACACACACAGATGAGTGAGAGTATGTGTGTGTGTTTGTAACTAGTTAGCAGTGTGTTTTAGTGAGGTGAGTGGAAATAGAAATACCTGGTAAAATTCCTCTAAAGCATAGGTTCATAGGTTCATAGGTCCATACTAGGCTATCTGCCCGAGGGCATTTATAAGCCTAGCCCATAGTATTGTGGCTTACGCCACCCCTTTAGTTTGGAGAAACTATGCCCATTATTTTGCTGTGCCCCTGTCGAGCAGTGACACTGAGGTAACCCCTGGGGTGTATCTGCGATCTCCCATCCATTGGTCAAGATTCCTCTTGAACAAGGCCAGCGAGGTGCTCTGCCTCACATAAACTGGGATTTTGTTCCACAGCATAGGGAGTCTTTGGGTGATGAATCTATCCCTCCAGCACATCCTATTAATAACCGTGTTGAGGTTTAAGTCTCCCGCCCTTGTGGCTCTGAGGGATCTAGATTTTTTGAGATGAAGTATGTTCATCAAATCTGGGTTTGACATGGCCTTGTATGTCAGGCATAGGTCACCTCTGAGCAAGCGGTAAGCAACTGAATATAACTGGAGTTCTTTCAGTCGGGCAGCATAAGACAGATTTTTGAGACCCTTTATCCTTTTGGTGAGGAACTTTTTGGCCTCTCCAGCTGCTGCAAGTGTCGGGTCAGATACATTCGAATGGGGCATTGTACTCGATCATTGGTCTGATGAGTGATGAGTATAGGGAGACTATGACTTCCCTTGATCTAGATGTGAATCCCTTCATGATAAGGTGGGCAATGTAGAAGGTCTTCCTAACTACTTTTGCAATATGAGTGTCGAATGAAAGGCTACTGTCAACCTGGGTTCCCAGGTCCCTAATAACTTCTTCTGTGTTCAGGGGATTGCCACCTATATGGTAGCTAGGGGTAACCTTATTTTTCCCGAAGGGTATGACTATGCATTTCTTGGCATTTAACTTTAGGCCATGGCTCTGGCACCAGTTATCCGTTTCTGTGAGACCCTTCTGAAGGATATCTGTGTCGGATGTGTTTTCAACCACGGCCCAGTTTGCAGTCATCTGCAAACTTTCTCAGCCATAACCCTCCTGTGTTTGCTTGTACTTCAGAAAAGTAGATGCCAAACAAGAGTGGGCCCAGGACTGAGCCCTGTGGGACACCACTTGTGACAGGCTTTGAGTCTGACATGGCACCAGCAACTCTGACCCTGTGGGTTCTGTCACTCAGCCAGTTTGCAACCCATCTTGTAATGTATGGGTTTACATTTAAGTTGATGAGTTTTTCAATGATACCCGAGTGAGGTATTGTATCAAAAGCCTTCGCCAGGTCTAGGTAGGCTGTATGGACTGCCTTTCCCTCGTCAATGGCCTTGGTGACTGTTTCGAAAAAGTCAACCAAGTTTAAAAGGCATGATCTGCCTTTGACAAAGCCAAACTGGGTTGGATCCAAAGTCTGCAAGTTCCCTATGTCTTTATTTATGAGATCCATTATGATCCTCTCCATGGCTTTGCAGATAAGGCTTGTCAAGCTAATGGGACGGTAATTTCCAGGGTCGGTGGAGGCACCGCCTTTGTGGAGTGGGACCACAGTCACTGTGCACCACTCCCTGGGTACGTATCCAGAGGTGAGACTAAGATTAAACAGCTGTCCTAACTGTGGGTTTAATTCCTCGTTGAGTTCATGGAGCACACAGCCGGGGACACCATCAGGTCCCATGGATGCTGTGTTCTTTGCCTTGGAGAGAGCAGTTCTCACCTGGGCGTTAGAGATGTTTGGGGGGCTACAATCATTTGGTATAGATATCTCTCCTTTGGGAGAAGTTTGCACTGAACCTGTCAGCCAGTATGTTGGCAATGTCTGTAGGATCAGTAATCTTCACATCATTTTGAACTAATTCTGAGCATATCTGGGAGTTTCCTCCTAGGTTTCTGACATAGCTAAAGAATGCCTTATGGTTGTCTTTAGAGTCTTTAGCTATTTTTTCTCAAAATTAGCTTTGGATGATTTTATGAGAGCTCTTAGCTTTTTACTTATAGTGATCAGCGGTGTCTTACCTTTTAAGGATTTTGCTCTATCTTGTAGTAGCTTTCTCCTTTTGTTGTAGAGTTTGTTTATGGCTGGGGTCCACCAGACTGGACGCTTGCCTTTGTTACAAAGAGTCTTTGTTTTGCTTGGGATTGCCTGATCCATGCAGCCCTGCAGGTGCTGGTAGAAGGCATTTGTAAGTGATTCAGCGGTTTGAGTAATGTTAACCGCCGGCTCAGGGGCCATAAAGGAGACCACACTAGTCTTTAGAAGTGTGAAGTCGGCTTTCAAGAAGTTCTTTACTGTGGTCTTTTTCATTTCAGGTGGGGGCGGGATGAGGACCTCCAGCGAGATTAGTTTGTGATCAGATCTCACCAGTGAAGGGTATACTTCCGGCGTTGAACATTGTGCTCCCATGTTCGTGATGATGAGATCAAGTATGTTTTCTCCTCTTGTGGGGATGGTGACTAGTTGTTCCATGGCATTTGAGTTTATGAATTCCAGGAACTTTTGGGCTAGAGTGTTTGGGCTTGAGTAGTGTTCCCAGTCTATATTAGGGTAGTTGAAGTCACCTAGTATGATGGTGTTCGGAGATACATTTATCCCCTCCAGTGTTTTCAGGAAGGCCATATGAGGTTTCTGAGTTTGCGAGGGTGGCCTGTAACATGCTACAAATTGCAGAGCAGTCTTGCCTATGGTTAATTGCACCTGGATGGTTTCCGATGCATCGTGCGATGCCACCAATCTTGAGGTGTGGGTGTCCTTCATGAATATGGATACCCCTCCTCCTTTCTTGGTATTGTCCGGGTTTTGGGGCCGGAACGCATGATATGAGGTAAAACCTGATAGTGCTGGGGTGCTCTCAGGAGCCTTGAACCAGGTTTCTGTCACAGCACAGACATCGATGTTCTCCATACTGAGAAGGGCCTTGAGTGCGTGCATCTTGAGGTTGAGACTTCTGGCATTGAGCAGCATTACCCTTAGTTTTTTCTTTGTTTTGTTCTAGGGTGGTAGGTTTAGAATTTGAGCCTTGCCTAAAAAAGGCACTATGGGGGTGGCAAGAGCCTTTGCCAAAATCCGGAATCCCAGGAGTGACAAGTGCAAGCCGTCCCTTGCGAAGCAGCGTGGCTTGTCCAGCATGTCATCCCAGGCAGACAGACATTGGATCCCCTTTGAATGACACCAGAGTTTAAGCCAATTGTTAAAGCTGATCATCTTATCTCTGTATTGTGGCATCATTCTTGGTGAAGGTAGGATACTGCTCAAGGTCAGGGTCATACCTGCTTGGGCTACATAATCAGAGAGCTCCTCTATGTCTCTTTTCATGTAGTCCAAGGAGGTACGTCTCAGGTCATTAACACCAGCGTGGACAATGATTGAGTCGTACTTGTACCTGCTGTTGAGAGACCTGAGTGCATGCGTTATGTGGTGGATTCTAGCACCCGACAGGCAGCTTACTGTGACCTTCTCCTTACTCAGTCTGGTGAGCGGACGTCAGTGTGTCTGACTATGGAGTCACCAATGACTAGTGTGTCTGGCATTGTGTTTGGCCTTAAGGGCTGTGACTGCTTGACACTCTGACTGTGTGGTCTATGTGTTGCAGGTGTTGTGTTCTGAGGTGGTAGTTGTTTGGGTGTCTGCTTTGGTGGCCTCTGCTGTTTTGGTAGATTTTTGATCAGAGCCTCGAGTATATCTTTGTGTGTTTATGTGTATGATTTGAGGTTGTGATGGTATTATGTGAGACTGGGTCTATAGTGCGTGTGGTTACCTTCTCCTCCTGTCTGGTCATGCCAGTCCTATGTTGAGAGAGCTCAGCCTCCAGTTTGGCCGTATAGTTGCATCTCTCGCATGTATTTGTGTTTTGTGGGAGGAGGAGAGGGTTGTCTGTGTACATGATGCAATTGTAACATTGCCTCAATATTCCCAGGTTCACCAGCTGAGCAGGAGAGGACATTAGCAACTGATCCCTCGACATGCTAGAAGGAATAGACAGACAAACTTAAGAAAAGGTTCTGGGGGATGTGGGTGACCGAGAAATGGGGTTTGCTTTTTTGGGGTACTTTCTATAACAAGAGTGCTGTATCGAGGTGATAAGTACTGTAGGAGCAAGTGCTTCACTATACAGATAGAGAATAGACTACTTGGGAGTCAAGTAGAGATAATTTATAGTTGTAGGATACACTGAATAGAACAGTAGTATACTTTGAGGAAGGTAGTTTTAAGGGAAAATTTGAAGAGTGGACTTTAGGTAGCCCTAACAGTTTAAATCTGATTAACCGGCGCTGCCCTAGTGTGCAACGGTAGCAGCTCCGTGCTAAATCGTGCTAAATCAGCTTGGCGTGCTTTATAGCAGGGGGCTGGAAAAAACAGGAAATGACCCAAAATGGCCGACGAATTACTAGTTGCTGCTTCTAACCACTCCTCTGAGGACAAACAAGCAGCTCAGTACTCCCCACTCCCACTGGTGAGTAAAGAAACTACCTCTGGCCACACAAGAAAATGGAGGAACACAGAAACCAAATACAAAGCCCAGGGATCCGCAAAATCTGATCACTGGAACAACTAGCCAGGAAAGTTTAGGAAAGGAGAAATATTTTATTGCATGAAAGAATATGCAAACTTCAGTCAGACAATAACAGCAGGTTAGTATTGAATTCTTGGTCCTGGATCCGACTGACAAAAATCTTACCAATAAGTAACCAAGGTACAGGAATCATCTGTGCCTCAACTATTGTGTTTGAAGTTTGAGTATCTGACCCATTAGGCAGAGAGCTGGGGCAAACCTGTCTTTTTAACAGTGGAAATTTCCTAACACTCTCCATGGATAAAAAAGAAAGAAAAGAATAACAATCAGTTACACATAAAGTGGAATTTGTAAGCCCAAACAAATCATAATGAAATGTCAGTTTTGTCTTCTAGCTCAAATGGAAAGCCAGCTGCCTCTGAACCAAACAAGACATTAAATGAGGTTGGAAAATCCGGATATTGGTAAGAACACTTTCTTGAAGATGTTGGACTTTTCTCTAATATTTCATCATCATCATCTTTGAAGGTATGTTACAGTTCAAACAGAAGAAAGAATGTTGTGCAGATTTATATGAATGTTGGTTAAGCACAACATAGATGTTGTCAATTTTCTTAATTTTAGACAAAGCAACACCTAAAATAGACTCTTGAAGAGCAAAGGCAACTGATCCCTTACATCAGCCTGGAAGAAGATAGCAATCAACTAGTGCAGGTTTAACATTGTACAGGTCATACCTCATTAATGATATATTTTCAGGTCTACTTTAGTTCAGCAAACGATCAGATGATCGAATGCTGTTAGGTCAAACACAAAGTGTCGAACCGGCAAAATAGCGAACTGCCGGAACAGCAAATTTTTCCCAGGGTAAGAAATCACTGGGCCAGTCATCCGGGTTGTGCCATTTCCTCCACTGTAGTGCAATCTTGGAGTTGGTATATTTAAGTAGGGGGGTTGTGGGGGGCAAAGCCCCCCACTTTATTTAGTGTTTAGTATGGTTCGTTCTGGTTGTTCGCTGTTTTGAGTATTCAAGATTTAGGGGTCGATATAACAACGTTCGATCATCTGTTCGTTCGTTGTTATAATAGAGACCCATATTTTCTTATCAAAAGCAGTTTACCTTTTTATAGCGACTGTAATTATTTAGTAATAATCCATTTACATTTTTAGCTGCTTTGCTGTCAATTTTATTTTTTTTTTCAAAGTAATGAGGCCTGATACACTTCTTATATTTTTGAGACACAGTAAAATATCTAATCTCCTTCCGCAATTTTTATGAAACGTTCTACTAAAGGAAGAGAAATTGTCTTTCCAGATGACTATTTCAATCACTTTAAACAAATAGGTTCATAGGTTCATAGGTTGGTACTAGGCTATCCTCTTATTTGAGAAGCACTCAGGGTATGGGAGTGGGAAATCTCCTCCAAACACTTTCTAATAGCAATGCACATCCTGGAGACTTCCAATGTGTAAGCAGCCAAGCTAAGCAGATGCATCCTCATGCCTCATGAGTGGTCTCTCAACCTGAAAGTTGCACAAATGATGTTTCACCACTGGGGCAAGCCTTGCCTATATAAGCCTAGCCATAACAATTCCCTGGCTATTTCTTCCCACAGTATTTACTTTCCTGGACCCCTCTCTAGCAGAGTGACTGACATGATCCCTGGGGAGAATTTCCTATTTCTCAACCAATCATCAAGGTTCCTTTTGAAAAGGGCCAAAGAGGCGCTCTGCTTGACATGTGTGGGCAGTCTATTCCAGAGTCTGGGGAGTCTCTGGGTCAGAAACCTATCCCTCTAGCATGTTTTGTTCATTGTGATGACAAGGTTTAGATCCCTGGTCATGGATTTTGACAAAAGTGAGGAAAAAGAATGTCATATTGGATGTTAAGGAGCATCTTACTGA
This sequence comes from Protopterus annectens, assembly GCF_019279795.1. Taxonomy (NCBI): domain Eukaryota; kingdom Metazoa; phylum Chordata; order Ceratodontiformes; family Protopteridae; genus Protopterus; species Protopterus annectens. The sequence continues at coordinate 534,088,347 of NC_056735.1, forward strand.
ATACCTTTCATGTTTTACTACATAGTGTTTGGTACCAAATGTGCTATATGCCTGTCATCAGGAAGACGAAGTAGTGGGATTGTAAAACATTGATTAAGACCAAGATATCTAGTCTGCAAAGATTAAAACAGGAACTTTGTTGGATGATAGACACTTGAAGAATGGTGCCAAAGCACACAATACCACAAGCCTTCTTGCATTTCTACATCATTTGAATCCTGCCTTCTACCATGATATCAACACCACATAGACCATTCTAGCCACAATGACAGCATTGCATCTGCTGAGAATCCATTTATTTATTACGTATTTATGCTGGAATAAGATTTGATAATGAAACATATTGATAGAGCTAGTTTAAGTACAGTAGTCTTAAAACACATGCATGATGAGACTGATACTGATTCAGTCCACATAATGGCTGATACATCAACCTCTATCCATGGAAATAAAGCACATGTTCTGCTGATAGGTATTTTAGCTCTGAATTGTGCAGCTGTTAATGTACTACTTGTGTGTTATGTCTTAGAAAATGATAACCCTGTGAATAAGACTTCTGTTACATGATTTATATTGTGTTCGGATTTGGAATGCTGAAAGTGGCTGTTTGTTATAAATGGTTTGGTGGTTAACATTGTTAACAGAGCAAAACCCGAAGAACCAACAGCAAAACCCCTAGACATATTAAATGTATGTGAATGTGTAGTATTAAGAGGTACTTTATTCTTTAGGTGTGGACTTGGCGTACATGTATAGCACTAAAGTGATGGCATGGGTTATCACCTAGTCTAATAACTGCCCAGCAGATAGTTCCACTCTACATTTGAGTGGGTGAATTTCACACAAAAGGTAAGACTGTTCACATGGTCCTTATGTGGTAGCATGTATGCTTGTGTGTCTTATGTTTTGACTTACACTGGAAAGTGGCTGCTTGCTTCAAGTGAATTAGGTTGTTGTTATTTCAACTGAACCAAAACCAGAACAACAAACAAATTATTTGAGGATTTACAGATTAAATATCTGACAATGTTGGGCTGGGAGATACCTTTGTCATGTGGTTTTTGACCTGGAAGGAACTGATGCATTATGTAGATGTCAATAATTACAAACCAGTTTTATATCTGACCAGCAGCTCATGTACCTCTAGGTTTGAGTGGGTTCACATGTAGAGAACATGTATTGTTGTCTGCATAATGTTTTTGTCATAGCTTGTATACTTTATTATGTTTTTTTTAAATTACATTGGAGGGGAGCTTCTAGCTGGCTTATGTTGCTATGTTTCAGCTTATACTGAACAAGGTCTACTTAGTGCAAATGGCGCAAGTCACCATGTTTCAGCTTATACTGAGAGGACATGCATACTGATTATTACTGTTAACCAAAACAAAGCAAACAGCCCTGCTCAGTAGTCAAAGATTAAGTGTCCTTGCTTCAGCCAGTGTGAGCTTGCATGGTTGTTACACCTGGATGATACATTTATTAATCAGTAGGTGTTGGCAATGCCAGGGAAGGACTAAGGTAAGGTTTGGCAATGTGGACCACATGAGAAAGGATGGATAGTGAGGCTCCACCCCCTTTGTTTCCTTACTCAACTGTCCTAACCCTATGACTGATGCTGCACATAACCACAGCCTAACTCTTTAACTTATGAAAAAACTATTTCACTATCAATATCACTACACAAGACATCACCCAACTCACACGCACAAGCCTACACACACCACAAAACCACAAACGCAAAACACTAAAACTATCTTATCATCTTGCCCTTAGTCTAACCTAAAATGGAAACACTCACACATACACTCCTACCTCTAATGCCAAAACATTTGGTTTAACCGTAAATTTCAACATTAGTAAATAACCCCACTTATCTGCAATGCAAGTAAACCCATCACACCATATGGAAAATAAATGCTCCCAGTGACAGAATTTCTGGCATTCTAAATCACCATTCAATAAAAAACATTAGTTCTTTAGTCTACAAAAGCTTATTCAGCAAAGTGAACTGTAACCATGAGTGTGTATATGTGTATATGTATACACACACATGCACACACACACACACACACACACACACACACACACACACACACACACACACACACACACACATAAATACACCAATTCCAAGATCACACAACAGTGCAGGAAATGGAAAATTCCACTAGTCCACTAGCATGCACTGTTCTGTGATCTCACATACTGATAAGAAGAAAAAAAAAAACTATACAAAGTAAAGTTAAAAAAAAAATCCAACATAAAGCATAGCCACTCCTTTAAATCCCAACTTGGATTCCTTATTGTTTTCACGTTCAGTTTCTACATTGATGTCATCATGAATCACCAATGTATCCTGCTGTGTCATCAACGTGCAAGGGCATGTGTGATGACATCAGTGCTGAGACTGTGCTGCATAGGGACATCTGTGAGCATTCTGGTGGGCAATATTATTTACTTAGCTTATCATCTCATCAGAATTGATTGCTGAGTGACCAGCTTCTTTTTCTTGAGTAAGACGAGTCACTTGGAGCAACAAACAAGTTGAGAGAAGGAAGTTAAAGATAGTCCACACTGGCAAGTTACAGAATCAGAAAAAAAAGAAAGCATAGTTAATAGATGTTGAAGGTTTGCTTGGCTTGGCTTGTGTTCTCCGTGGCGTCTATGTTGAGTGTAACTTGACAGCGAGATTGACAAGTCATCTCAAGTGCTTCCTTTTATTTACTGCAAGCTTGCCTTGGATGAGGTGACTTAGACATTTTGATTTGTTTTGTTGTACTATTTTCTGTCACTCACTCTGCACCCATGACTGTTGCACAGTTGCACTGGGAACACATAGAGCACATACATTTTGCAAAATTGTACTCAGAGAATTCCACTGCAATTAATGGGCAAGGGTAATTGGATTCACATCATCCACTGACCATAAAGCAAGCAGTCCACCAGGATGAGGAGATTATCATTTAGTTCCACCTCAACCTCATCCCTAAGGTAAGTGAATTTTTATTAAACTTGGAAAATAAATTGAAAAGAAAAAAAATGTAAGTCCTTGTGCCCGGTCCCAGTGAAACTGCCCAGTCTGTTTGCTTAGTACTTACATTACTGTCTGGCAATTAAAGAAACTTAAGTAAATAATGCTGCAATTATTGCTGTTTTGCCATATGAGATATCTAAAGTAAAAAACAGGGAATACAGAGCCAGTGCTGAAGAAAGGTAAATTAGTGAGCGTTCATATATGACAGTAATGATTTCAGTGTTACAGTTACTAAGTAGCCAGTGTATTCTGTCAGTCAAAAATATTGCATTTTAGTTTTATACAGGTTCAAAGTTTTCTATAATTTCAAATGTTAATATAAATAAAACATTATTCATTTTGCAACTTCTTATATTTTATCTATTTTGTCTTTTTTCCCAGTATGATTCTAAATGTTTGTATCCCACAGTCCCTTTGGAGTGGGCAGGGTAAGATCATTATGCATGCACATTTTATGTTAATCAGTGTCCAGTTTTTGGCCAGTTGTACCAACTTTTCATGGGCCTTTGTCCAGATTTTTGATGTTTCCAGGTTGAGAAGTATGTTCTCAGTGTAAGCGGTCACTTAAACTGAAAGGAAGCATTTTGGAATCAGGGCCTTAGGCTGTAATTCCATTCCTCTTAATATCTTCTTTTAGCTCTGTGGCCTCATATTTGCAGTTATCTGTAGTCACTGACATATCCATGTTGTTTAGCTAATTACATAATTCTTCTCATGTTTCGTGCCTGTCTCTTTGGGAAAAAAAAACATGAACTGATATTCCATATCCATTCTAACTTTAACTGCTACTGAAAAACCAGTTTAAAACATAGGCTCATACGTGTGTACTAGGCTAATGGCCCTGGAGCCTTTACAAGCCTAGCTTATAGGATTACCCTGGCATCATGCCACCCAATCTTAGTTCCCAGTGCCTTTGTCAAGTAAAGCCACTAGAGTGATCCCTGGGGTGAATTTTCTATTTCCCATCCACTCATCAAGATTTCTCTTGAAGACGGCCAGTGAGGTGCTCTGCTTGACTTGTATGGGAAGTTTATTTCCTAGCATAGGCAGTCTCTGGGTTATGAACCTGTCCCTCCAGCATGTTCTGTTGATTGTGGTGATGAGGTTGAGGTCTTTGGAGTGTTTGGTGCGATTTTCTTTAGATGTAGCATTTCGAACAGAGCTGAGTCAGACGTGGCTTTGTAAGTCAAGCAGAGATCGCCTCTAAGTAGGTGATAGGAGACAGAGAATAGCTGGAGTTTTCTATGTCTGTCCATATAGGACAAATGTTTAAGGCCTAGGATGCTCTTTGTGAGGCACTTTTGTGGCCTCTCCAGTTGTTGCAGTTGTTTAATGAGGTACATGCCAAATGGAGCATTATACTCAATGATTGGCCTAATGAGGGAAGAGTTGAGGGAGACAATGACCTCTTTCTTCCTGGATGCAAAACCCTCAGTAATGAGATGTGCCACATAGAAGGACTTTCTGACCACAGTGGCAATGTGTTGGTCAAAAGAGAGGTTGATGTCAACCTGTGTTCCCAGATCTCTTATAACGCCTTCTGTGTTCAGGTACTACCTTTGATGTGGCAATTCATGGAAACTGGGTTTTTCCTAACGGGGATGATGACACATTCTTTGGCACTGAGCTTAAGGCCATGGTTCTGACACCAGTTGTTGGTCTCAGTGAGGCCTTTCTGTAGGATGTCAACATCACTTGGGGAGTTAATAATAGCTCCAAACTTGCAATCATCTGCGAACTTTGTCAGCCAGAGTCCCTTCATGTTGGCCTGGACTTCAGAGAAGTAGATACCAAACAGGACAGGACCCAGGACTGAACCATGTGAGATTTCACTCGTGACTGGTCAGCAGTCTGACTTGGAGTCAGCTACTTTTGCACTGCAGGTTCTACCTGTGAGCCAGTTTGCAACCCACCTAGTGATATAAGGGTTGATGCCTAGCTTAGTGAGTTTTTCTATAATTCCTGAGTGGGGAATGGTATCAAAGGACTTGGCCAGATCAAGGTAGGCTGTATAAACCATCTTGACTTCATCCACAGCTCTGGTGACTGACTCAAAGAAGTTGACCATATTGAGCAGGCATGATCTACCCTTCACAAAACCAAACTGTGTGGGATCCAGAGTTTGGAGTTTCCCTATATCCTTGTTTATTAGGTCCATGATGATGCGTTCCATAGCTTTGCATATCAGACTCCTCAGGCTAATGGGGCGATAGTTCCCAGGGTCTGTAGTTGCTCCTCCTTTGTGAAGAGGGATGACTGTAGCAGTGCACCATTTGGTAAGGACAAAGCCTGAGGTGAGGCTGTGATTGAACAGAGCACACAGGTGAGGTGCCAGTTCACTCTTTAGTTCATGTAGAGCACAGCCAGGGATATTATCAGGTCCCATAGAAGCTGTATTCCTGGCCTTGGACAGTGCTGTTTTAACCTGTGCAGCAGTAATACTGAGCACCTGGCAATCTACTGGCATTGTGACTGGTCCTTTGGGGGGGTAGAGAGGGGTAAAGTTGGCACTGAATCTGTCGGCCAGGATATTGGCAATATCTGTTGGCTCGGTATAGGAGGTATCATTGTGCAGTAGCTTAGAGCAAATCTGGGTATTGCCATGAAGATTCTTTACATAACTATAGAAAGCCTTGTGGTTGTCTTTACTATCTGCTGCAATTCTGTTTTCATAGCTAGCTTTAAAGGATTTGATGAGGGATCTCAACTTTTTGTTGAGGCTGATAAGAGACTTTTTCCAGTCTTGGGACTTCACCTTATTCCACATCAGTTTCCTCCTTCTGTTGTAAAGTTTGTTTATGGCAGAGAACTACCAGATTGGCTCCTTTTTTTGGAGGAGAGCGTCTTGGTTCTATTGGGTATGGCAAGATCCATGCATTTGTGTAACAGCTTTGTTACATTGTTAATAAAGAATTAAATAATATCAAGGAAGTATCTAATGATGTATTTCAGCTGGTGACTGAGGCTGTCTGCAAATCTGAAGTGTGGAATATGCATCCTTTCAGTCTAACAAAGTCATGTGTAAAATGTAGGATTCAAACTTTGATATGGCGTCTGCAGATAAATTGGTTGCAGTGTATACTGTCTGTGGTCACTTTTTCCCCAATTACTGTCACCTTTAATATGTGGCATTCAATCTTCCTTTTATGTACATTTAAAAGCATCCAATATAATGCTCAACTAATTCATGAATCGTCACATTTGAACTTAAAAGTCTGGCAGCTCTTGAAATTAGGAATTTGTAAACCTTGACTTTTTCTCTCTTAAAAACATCATTGCATGGGTTATGTAAGCGCCTGTATCTCATATCCTTATAACTTACAGAAATAAACTCAAAGTTGCACAGCTGGAGGCAAAGGAGCAAAAAACAAGTTTTAATATGTCCAATTTTCAATGAGTTGCATCCTTAATAATTTCATACATTATATATTATTAGATTTTTAATATACTCAGCTCAATTGCAAGCAATATCTCAATGTTTTCTACCATCCTAAACATTAACTCTGTCATTATATTGCCATTTTCCTTCCCTGTTGAAATAGGCAAATAAGTTACTATGCATTCTAAACTATACTTCCCTCTTTTGCATAGTAAACATTCTGAACAACTTTCTCTCTGTAGACATATATTTTCTGATTGATTTATTCATTTTATAGAGTGTTTTTCTCTATGCTTGTCCTTTTTCTATGTCCTGTAGAGTATAAATATTAGCAAATTGATACCTGAATCATGATTATCTTTTTTTCTTGGGATCTTGGAATCCAGTCAATGTTTGTCTTTCCCATCTTTCTATGCCTGACCCAGTATTCACAGGTATATGTCAAAGTTATCAATTTCTTGTCTTCTTACAAAAACTACATGGACAGAGATTGTTTTTTTCCCCTCTATTTTCATTATATTTAATATAGTGTACCTCATCCTTTCATCTGACTCTTTTGCTGATACAGAAGTATTAAGTTTAACTTTTTATCAATATAGATTATGTGTCTACCTTCCATGTTATAATTTCACACCTGGTATTCTTTAGATGGCTTAGCATAACTTCCACTTTTACTGGTTTAAACCTTGTCTCATGTAGGATTCATTAACTTGAGCCATTAAAATTTGTGACACGTGAAACTGTTAATGTATATGAACACCATACTTTCAAAGCATGGCATCACAGTCTTCATAAACATCTGTAATTAAAGCTAAACCTCATTATCAACACTACTTCTGACTTTTTACTAACATTTAACTAAACTTCATCACAAAGCTTACTCTAAATTTGCACCATCCTTTCTAATCTTCTGCCTTAGCTTTCTCCTAGCCATAGTTTAACCTTTATATTGTATTAACACTAGTAATAGCATTATGGTTCTATACAAAAGAATGACTATTGGATCTCCAGTTTGGAATCCCCACTAAATCTGAGATGGAGGAGCACTTGCTTCTAGTTTGTAATGGGAACATCTTCATGATATCCCAGCTGAAAAGATTTTGTCAAACTAATTATTTCACACTCTTCAAATTCCTTCACCCGAATTATAATATTTTGGTAAAAGATCGAAGCAAGAAAGATAAGCATTTGATACACACTTTACCACTGCAGCTCTGGAAGCTACATTGCTAAATTTTGTCTTGTTGAAGTCTTATTTTAAACCTGAGTTCATAGGTGAATACTAGCCTAACTGCCCATTTTAAACCGAGCAATTTTATCCCATTTGGCTATCAAAATACATTTACCATAGGTTCATAGGTAAGTATAGGCTAGCTGACTTGTCGGTCAGTATAATCTTAGCCAATTTCCCTTTTTGTGCTCAAAATAATGTATCCCATTTGGTTAGAATGATTTCACCCATCCCGTGGCCAATAATTATATATTACCCCTAATGAGAATAACTGGGATCATACCATAGATAATTTGAGGGGACCCAGGTATGGCATAAAGCATTTAGGAGCTGCATTTGTCCATTAGTAGTACAGGGGCAGTCCTGGTGTAAATTTTATGTTTTCAATCCATAGATCTAAGTGGTGCTTGAAAATGGACATGGGAAACTTTGTTTTATGTGGATGGGGAGTCTTTTCCATAGCAGAGGTATCCTCTGCAAAATATACCTGTCAGTTCAAACCATTCTGTTGATGTTGCGGACAAGGTTTAGATCCCTGGACTGAGTTTTCTGATGCCATTTGACTTGATAAATACATCAGTAATGGGTCAGAAGATACTTCAAATGGCAGACACTGGTCACCTCTTAGCATACTGAGTATAGTGACAGGACTTTTAGTCTGTCCATGCTGGACATGTTGTTTAGGCCTTGTATCCTTTTAGTAAGGTATCTCTGTGGACATTCCAGTTGTTGCATGTGCCTAGACAGATACATGTCAAAGAGGGCATTATATTCAACAATTTGCCTAATGAGGGCTGAGTAAAGGGGGGAAAATGACATCCCTAGATCTAGGCACAATCCCTTTATTTAGAAGCTGTGCAGTTTAGAAGTTCTTCTTACAACAATTGACACATGTTGGTCAAAAGTTAGGGCAATGTTTATTTTATTTTATTTTATTTTATTTTACATTTGTTGACTGGGCTAGTCCAATTGGATATATGGCCATTTTCAGTGCAGGCCCGGGGAGAAAAGCTCCAACATAGATGAAAAAAACATAAACATAACATAAGAACAATATATTTGTAATCCTCAAACACATTTGTAAACAACTTGTAGAGTATCCTTATAAGACTAAAGGGCATTAAAAACATAGATTTAGAGATCAGATACTTAACATCAATTAAAAAGGAAAGAATAATATGCATGAACTGGAAGTATGTTTATAGAGTGATGAGCAAGCAGTTTAAGATACAATTCTTTGGTGGTGTAGTTAAGAGCAGGATTAAGTTGATATAAGAGCAAGATTAATCTGATACAGCAAGATTATGATGATACAGATGTTGAAGACTCATACATACTGTTGACAGCTAAGAGAGCAGGTAAAACTCTGAGTTGGTTATATAGAAAGACTCAGTAAGTACAGAGTTGGATAGCTAACTGCACATAAGCTGCCTGTAAGGTTAATGAGAGGTACTGGCAGTGCAGTAGTACTATGAACAGTGAATGTGAGAGTAGTAGGCAGCAGCTTTTTAGTCTGGGTTGGTGCAAGGGCAAAGCCAGTGAGTCTTGAGGTATGTTTTAAGTTGCTTTTTGAAAAGTGATGTAGAGGAGAGGGAGGTTAGATCACTAGGGAGCTGGTTCCAGGTTTTCCCTACTGTGTTGGAGAATAGAGAGTCCCCAGTCCTGTTATTGGATTCTGTGGTGGATACTAGAAGTTTACTTGATGATCGTAGGGTTTTAAGATTATTGTAGGGGATGATGAGGATAGTTAGTATGGTAGTATTGCTAGGATGATGAAGGGTCTTATGGGTGGTAATAAGTTGGTGAAAGAGAAGCTGATTAGATAGTTCCAGCCATCCTAGCTGTTTGAGATTGTGACAGTGGTGGGTTCTAAAAGGGGATTCAGTGTCAAATCTGGCAATGTTATTGTAGGAGGTATTAAGCTTGTTGAGGTTGTTTTTCGATAGGTTGGTATAAATGGGAGAGGCGTAGAGGAGGGTAAAGATAAGATGGGTATGGGCAATCATAGTTCTAGCTTTTGGAGTAAGAAACTGTTTTAGCCTATAGAGAGAGACTAGTTTTCTGTTCACTGACTTTATTGTAGTATTCATTTGGGTATCAAAGGTGAGGTTGTCATCTATAGTTACCCCTAAGAGTTTGGTGGTAAGGTCGGGAGATATGACAGTGCTATTGTTTGATGTTACTGTGAGGTGGAGGGGGGAGGAATTCTGTGTGGGAGTAAAGAGCAATAGTTTGTTTTTTTGGGGTTTAGGAGGAGGCAGCGTTGGAAGAACCAATTCTCAACTATATTAAATGTTGCTTGGGTGAGGTCCCAAATCCTGAACAACTGGGTCAACTGTTAGGGGTATACTGCCAATTAAGTAGTTCCCTGGAGTAGATGACTTCCCAAAGGATACAGTAATGCATTTTTGGCATTTAGTTTCAGATTCACTCTCCCCGTCAACAAATATAAATAAATAAATAAACAAATAAATAAAGACCATGATTTTGACACCAGTTATTTTTTGAGACAAACCTTCCTGCAGGATGGCTAAGTCATCTGAGAATTCAATGACTGCTTGTAGCTTGCAGTCATAGCAAACTTAGTCAGCCAGAGACCTTTGGTACTGGCTTTTACTTCAGAAAAAATAGATGCCAAACAGGAGATGTCCCAGCACAAAACCCTGGGGGACTACGGGTGACTAGTCTGTTTGTGATGGTAAATCCCTATTTTGATTATCTGCATCCTTTCTTTGAGCCCAATGTCAATCCAGCAGGTGACACAGGGGTTTATTCCCATTTTATTTAGCTTTTCTACTATGTCTGAGGGAGTCGTGTCAAAATTGGCCAGGTGGAGGTATGGGGTGTGTACCATTTTGCCTTAATCAATTGCTTTGGTGACCTTTTCAAAAAAATCCAACAGGTTGAGTAAGCATGACCTGCCCTTGAATTCAAATTTAGACAAGTCTAGTGTTTGGAGTTTCCCAAAGTCTTGATTGATTAATTCCATGGTAAGTCTTTCTATGACCTTGCATAAGATGCTGGTCAGATTTATTGGTCTGTAATTGCCTAGGTCTATGAGAAGTCCTATATGCAGGAAAATAACTGTAGCTGTTTTCCATTTGCTTGGTACAAAACCAATGTATAGGCTGATGAAACTGAACAGTATGGTTAGAGATGTGGCTAAATCATACTTCATACTGTTTAAGATACATACAGGGATATTGTCAAGACCCTAGTGATGCAGTATTTTTAGCTTTTGACAGCACTTTTAGGACTTGGTCTTATGTGATAGCATGATTTGTATTCCTATACTTCACGTCTGTGAATGAATGTTTCTGGGGTTATACCACTGAATATTCTCAAGATAGGGGATTTAGATACTGCCTCTGTGCATTGGTAGCACATGGGGCATCCTGGGATAAATATCCTTATTCCCATAGAGTGAGAGGGGTGGCCTTTGTTTTACATGGACGTAGATTCTGTTCCAGAGTAATGGTATCCTCTGGGATATGTACTTGTCCCTGCAAACTGTTCAGTTTATGTTAGAGAAGAGGTTAAGTATTCTGAGTTTGCTATTTCTGATACAATTTAAGTTGCGAATGTGCAGTAGATCCATTTTACTAGGTCAGAGAATGCCTTAGAAGGTACAGCACAGATCACCTCTTAACAGTCTATAAGAGACTGAGTATAACATAGAGCTTTGAGGTGGTCTGTACAAGTCAAGTAGTTTAGTCCCTGTATTCTCTTTGTGAGCAACATCATTGGGTGATCTAGTTGTTGCATATGCCTGGACAGGTACATAGCAAAGGTGTCATTATCCTCAGTGATGTGGTATTATGAGAGCTGAGTACAGTGAGGCAATGACGGCTCTGGACCAAGATGGTATCCTGTTGTTAATACCTTAAATAATATAAAAGGACTTCATCACAATAGTAGACACGTGTTAGTTGAATGGTAGGTTACTGTCTGTGTATGCTTCCAAATCTTTAACTACTAAGTCAGCTCTTAGGATGTACTGTCAATGTGGTAGTTTTCTAGGGCAGTCAGTTCCTACAGGATACAATAAAGTATTTTTTTTGCATTTAGCTTTAGTCCATGACTCTGGTATCCATTATTTGTTTGGGACAAGCCTTCCTGGAGGATGACTGAGTCTTTGGAGATTCAGTGACTGCTCCCTGACTGCAGTCATCAGCAAACCTGTTTACCCAGACACCCTTTACAGATTCATAGATTCATAGACTGTTACAAGGTTAATGGTTAATGGGCCTTTCTCGGCCCAGCCAAGTTTACCAGAAAGAATAATGATGTCCTCCAAGACCTGCATCCAAACAGGACATTGAGGGCCAGGCATAGGCATTTATAAGCTATTTGTGTCCATAAGGGACATGGATGCCAGTCCTGGGGTAAATTTCCTATTCCCTGTCCACTTGTCTAGGTTGTGTTTAAAGTGGGTAATAGACAAACTCAGCTTCACATGGATGGAAAGCCACTTCATAGGAGGGAGAGTCTCTGGGACACACATCTGTCTCTCCCGTATATTCTGTTTATGTCACAGATGAAATTCAGGTCTTTATACCTTGTATTTCTGGTACTCTCTGACTTATGAATATATAGGAGATTCATAAGTGTGAGGTTTGTGGATGCCTTGTAAGCCAGGCATAGATCACCCCTTAACAATCTATAGGAGACTACATAGAGGCCAATGGCTTTAAGGCGCACTGGATAAGGCAGGTTTGTTACTTCTTGTATTATCTTTGTAAGGGACCTTTGAGGTTGCTCAAGCTGCTGCATATGCCTGGTCAGGTAAATACCAAAGGGAGAATTGTGCTCTTTGACTAGTCTGATAAGGGTGGAGTACAGTGAGATAATGACCTCTTTGGACATAGATGCCATGCCCTTACTTATAAGTTGTGCAACATGAATGTCAAAGGTAAAGCTACTTTCTACTTGTGTACCCAGATCCCTGACCACTGGGTCAACTCTTAGGGGTCTATTATCAACATGGTAATTATCTGGGATTGTTGATTTCCCAAAGGATACAATTATGCATTCCTTAGCATTAAGTTTAAGATCATGGCCTTGGCACCATTTATTAGTCAGAAATAGACCTTCTTGAAGAATGCTAGTGTCTGCAGGGGGGTTGATGATAACCCCCAGCTTGCAATCATCTGCACACGTAGTCAGCCATAAACCTTCAGCATTTGCTTCCATTTCAGAGAAATCGATGCCAAAAAGAAGCAGGCCCAGTATCGAACCCTGGGGAACTCTTCTAATGACTGGCCTCTTGGTGGAGGTGGCTTCACCTGTTTTGACCTCCTTGGTCATATCAGTGAGCCAGTTGGCTATCCAGTGGCTGATAAAAGGGTTTATACCTAAATTTGTGAGCTTGTCTATAAGGCTTGTATCAAAAGCCTTGCTCAGGTGGAAGTAAGCTGTATGCACAGTCTTACCTTTGTGCAATGCTTTGGTGACCCTCTCAAAAAAGTCCACCAAATTTAATAAGCATGATCTTCCTTTAACAAAGCTGAAATGTGATGGGTCAAGTGTCTGCAGATTACTTATATCCTTATTTATCATGTCCATGATGATTCCTTCCATGGCCTTACATATGAGGCTGGTAAGACTCATGGGCCTATAGTTGCCCAGATCGGTGGTTGGACTTCTTTTGTGCGGAAAATGACTGTAGCCATCTTCCATTCCTTTGGCACAAAATCGAATGGAAAGCTCCAGTTAAAAATTAATGCCGGTGGACCAGAGAGGTCATGTTTCACGTTATTTATAAAACATCCTGGGATATCAGGGCTCATTGATGCAGTGATGTGGCTTTGGAAAGTGCATTAATGATCTGTTCTCTAGTAATGGTTGGGCAGATTGTGTTATATGGTATTTCCTTTGGACTATCGGGGGGGTGGGGCATTTCAGCTGAGCCTGTCAGCCAAAAGGTTGGCAATGGACTCTAGTTCAGTGAGGGTGATGCGATTTACAATAAGTTCTGTGCATTGTTTTGTATTCCATCTGAGGTTACGGACATAGCTGTAGAAAGCTTTGTGGTTGTCCTTTGCCTGAAAAGTTTTTTTTTTCTTCAAATTTAGGCTTTGAAGTATTAATTAAACCTCTTATTTGCTTGTTTAGATTAGTAAAGGGGCTTTTAGTATGTATGGCTTTTTTCCTCCTACACTTGGCCAATATTTTTTTTTCTTTTGTTGTATAACTGAATGATAATGTGATTCCAACAGAGGGGCTTGTCTTTTGAGTTTGTCTTATTCTTAATATGAGTGGGCACAGCTCACTCTATTCAGCAATCAACATGGCTGTGAAGAGATTTTTTAAATAGCTCTGTGTATTCTATGGCATATACTGGTTTTGGGGAGCATGGAATTTAGCCAAGGTTTTACCTAAATAAGAGCGAGGTTAGCCTCTGAATAGTTCCTAAAGGTTGTTGGTTTTGCTGGATCCACGGATATAATTTGTATTTCAAGTAGTGCTGCCTTATGGTCAGATCTGACGAGTGAAGATATTACATTGGGTGAGAAACATCAGTCACCTATGTTCCTGAGTACAAGGTCAAGGATGTTTTTACCCCTAGCAGAAGAATGGATCAACTGTTCCAGGATTTTGGTATTAGCAAAGTTTAGGAATCACTGGACTTGTGCATTACAAGTGGGGTAGGCTTCCCAATCTATAAAGGGGTAGTTGAGATCCCCAATGAATATTGTATGGGGTTTAATAGTGAGGGACTATAGTACATTGAGAGAGTCATATGGTACAGCACCCTGTTTATGGTGAGTTGTACATGCACGAGTTCCAGTAGGTTATACACTTTAACTAGTCTGGATGAGAGATTAAGCTTAATATATCTCACACTCATCTACCTTTAATTCCCTCCTATACAGTATCTGGTCTAAAGGTATGAAAGGCATTATAATCTGACATTGCTGCAGTACTCTCAGCAACTTTAAATCATGCCTCTACTACCAAACATATGTCTATACTCTCCAGGGAGAGGAAGACTTTCAGGGAGTGGAGTTTCTTTTTAAGACTTCTAGCATTGAGCAGTACCACCTTCAGATATTCCTTCATAAGTTCGGTTAAATTGGTAAGTTTAACAATTTGGCATTGCATAAAAAAGGCCCTATGGGGTTTGAAAAAGTCTTTGCCAATGTCCAAAATCCTATAAGGGAAAATTGCAGACCATCCCTGGCAAAGCAGCTTGATCTGTTGACCATGTCCTCCCAGGCTGTCAAATATTGTACCCCTGGATTGACACCAGAAGCTAATCCAATTGTTAAAAAAATCATTTTCTGTTGGTACTGTGGCATCATCCTTGGAGAAGGTAGTATGCTGCTGAGTGCTAGGCGCATACCTGCCTGAGACACACAGTCAACAAGTCTGATCATGTCTCACTTCATATAATCAAGGGATGTACAACTCAGGTCATTAACACCCACATGGACTATGACAGAGTCATACTGGTACCTGTGATTTAATGACCTGAGTGCCTGTGCGACTTGACAGATCCTAGCCCCAGAAAGGTAACTAACCATGACTCTCTCCTTACTCAGTCTGATAAGGGGAACAATGATACACCTCACTATAAAATAACTGATGACCAGGAAACTTGACTTTGTGCTGGTTTGCCTTAGTGGCTAAGCAGGTCATAGGTTCATAGGTTGGTACTAGGGTCTATACAAGCCTAGCCATAACAATCCCCTGGCTATTTCTTCCCAAAAGTGTAGACATTGGATATATTGCTACTATGTGTAGCTGTGGGTGGTGTTTTAAAGGAGTGCTTATGTGATGACTGAGGACCCTTTCGTTGATTGTACTGTGCAGAAGGACTTAGTGGTTTACGAAGGTTACCTGTAAGTGCCTCAGCACAAGTAGTTTTATGTGTAGATTCTTTACACTATGCAGCAGGTGTGGTGCAAGTGTCACTGTTAAACTCTAAAGATTAGTTTTGGTTGTATGAGAGAGTTTTGCCTCCAGAGTTAAAGTGTATTTACACTTCTTGCATATACTTTCTGTTTTATTAAGAATAAGTGGGTTGTCAGTGTACATGAGGCAATTGTTACAAAGCCTCAGAATACCCATCTCAATCAGAATGGTCACAGAGAGAGTCAGAAAGTGCATATCCACGACCACTGATCTACTAGGGAATAGTTGGGAAAACTTAAATATTGAACAAGTTGATAAGACAAACAATTTGGTGAGCAAAGCTCAGCTATGAGCAAACTAGATGCTTTAGTAGTTAAACAAATGTCTAGACAGTAATGACACAAGAGTGCTGACTACAGACCAGAACAAAGAGACTTAGAATACCAGGCACACTAAGCCTTCACCAGCAATTTCCAGCTCAGAAGTTTGAAGAATACCCTCTCCTCCCACAAGAATGTAGACCACAAACCTTCCTAATGTAAAATAACTGGTTTACAACCCAAGTGCTTAAACCAGAATATAAACACTTAGAATAACAGGCACAATAAGCCTTCACCAGCAATTCCCAGCTCATAAGGGTGTAGGCCACCCTCTCCCCCCACAAGAGGGGTGGAGGCTACCCTCTCCTCCCAAAAAAGTGTAGACCACAAACCTTCTTAATGTAAAATAACTGGTTTGAAGCTGAAATGCTTAAACCAGAACTACGACATGTTTAGAATGACAGACACAATTAAGCTTTCACCCAGCAATTCCCAACTTAGAAGGGTGTAAGCTACCACTCCTACCACAAGATTGCAGACCCCAAACATTCCTTATGTAAGATAACTAGTTTCAAGAAGAAGTGCTTATTCTAAGCCTCTTAGTTTTGTTTAACAGTTACCATCTATTCAGGCTGCTTATAAGCAGTAATAAATGCAGCAGAATAAATACAACCGAACACTTTAAAAACAAGCAGAAAAAAAGGAGATAAAGCAATAAGGTAGAAAGAAGCACAGGTACAGTGAAATCAGCTAAATAAAGTGATTTGTTTAGTAAGTGGGAATGGAGGAAACAAAAGATATTCAAGTTTAAGAGACTGGGGGGGGGCTTCCCAAATGATCTCTCAGTACTCAGTAGAATGAGCTGATGAGATGGGACTGAGAGGAGTGTGGAAAATCTGTTTTATAATAGGGATGGACAACTAAAAAGCCACAAAGATTAAAAGTGCAACAACAGTAGGGCTGATGGATGGGGAAAATCTAATGTAGGCAGAGATCAGCAATAGTCTGGCAGAGAAAGTAAAGTCAAACAAGCACGCCAGCTAAAGTTACCTGCATAGTTAAATGAAGAATGCTATTTTTCAGCTCCTCCCACTAATTAGCTGGATGTTATTCACTGTCTGCAAAGGAATTATTTTCTAACATTTCTAACTGACCCTAGCCAAGACCTCTTAAAATTCCAAAAGAGCAAAAAACTTAAAACAAAACAAATGCAATATAAGAACAATATATAAAAATATAAGTAACTAAATCTTAAATGAAAAACTTCAATTCAAAACCAAATGCAGGCAGAGATCAGCAATAGTCTGGCAGAGAGCAGCACATCAAACAAGCCTTTTGCTTGGACTTCTAAGAAGTAGATGTCAAACAGGAATGGTCCCAGCACTGAACCCTATGGGACTGATCTTTGATGGAGTTAGCTTGCCCTATCTTGATGTTCTCTGGTCTATTTCTGGGTTAGCTGGCAATCTAGCAGGTGACATACAGGTTTCTTCTTAATTTAATAAGCTTTTCTACAATGCCTCAGTGGGGTATTGTGTCAAATGCTTTGACCAGGCCTAGGTAAGTGGTTTGTACCATCCTGCCTTCAACTATTGTTTTGATACTCTTAAAAAAGTCCAGTAGGTAATGGAAGCATGACCTTCCATTGATGAAACAGACTTGGATGGATCCAATGTTTTGAGAGTTCCAGTGCCCTTATTGATTAATTCCATGATAAGTGGTTGGTCAGACTTAGGGGTCTACGGTTACCTGAGTCAGTTGATGGCCCTCCCTTGTGCAGGGGTATGACTGTTTCTGTCTACCATTCACTTGGTGTGAAGTCCATTTGAGGTTGAGGTTGAACAGTGTTGTTAGGGGATAAGTTGTAATTCATACTGTTTAGAAAAGAGTCACAGTCAGTGATACTGTTAGGACCCATAGATTGCAGTATTTTTGGCTTTTGAGACAGCTTCCAGGACCTGGTCCTGTGTGATAAATGTATCTCTTTGGTTTCTGATATATCTTGTAAGATATTTATAAGTTAGAGAAGGTTGAAGCTAATATTATGGACATAACTGAAGAAGGCCTTGTAGTCATCCTTGGCCTGGATGGCTATTTTTGCATCAGTTTTGGCCTTGGTGATTTTAGTTAGACTCCTGAATTGTGTATTTAATTTATAATGGGGTTCCTAATATGCTGGAAGTTGCACTTCTTATTTTTGGTCAGAGTCTTCTTCCTTTTGATGTAAAGTCTATTGATATTGTAGTCCCATTTGGGAGTTTTTTTTTTTTTTAGGATTCATCCTGCACTAATTTCTACTGGTACAACTGCTTCTATGCAGCTATGTACATGCTGATATAAGTTAGTGATGTACATTTCTGTATAAGCAATAGAGTTTTCTGGGTTGAGAATGGAACTGAAACTTGTCATTGTATCTCTCTGAGTAGGAAGTTTGTCTTAGAGAAGCTTGTAAAAGTTCTAGGAAAGCAGAGATCTTGTGTTTCAGTTTTATCTGGCAGCTATCTTAAAGGACTAAAGCTGTGACTTCTTAATGTAATGTTTCTTATGCTAAGCGTGCAGGGTTTGAATCTTTCCACTTTCATTTACCAACTGTGTGACCTTGAGCCAGTCACTTAACTGGAAATGCTTTAGGGCAAATGGGAATTTGGAATGTGCTCATAAATGATCTCCTAGACTGCACATCTGGTAACTATGAACTAAATAGGAGGCTGCTTTCTAGTAGGAGGAAATGAGTGAATATGTTACACAAGGGATGGATTATAGTTCTCCGATATTTGCATGGACATGGTTAACAATCCTGTTTTCCCTTAGTGGGTATTCAGTCTAGTTGGTGCAAAGTGTTTGAATTAACAAAGTATAGGAATCTCTTGACTAGCACACTAGTGGTGATATATATATTCCCAGTCTACAGCTAGGGGTAGTTGAAGTCACCCAGGATGATTGCATTGGGTTTAATGCTGAATGACTCCAGTTCATATAAATAGGTGCTATGGCATTCCTGGGTCATAGATTGTATTCTGTAGCCATTTACCTATCTGTCTAGAATATGGTAAAGGACTTTGCTAGTAGTCAGGTAGACATGAAGAAACTCTAAAGCATCATGTTGCTTTACCGGCCATTATGTGATTCTGTTATTGATGATGACCGAGACACTCTGCGTGTTTCTTGTCCTTTGTTACTGCCTGGTGTAGGTGTGTTGAAGACATTATAACCTTGTACAGCCAGAGTACATTCTGCCAAATTATACCACATCTGCTCTACTGCACAGACATCGATGCCTCCAAGGGAAAGAGGGTTTGCAGGCAGTGGAGTTTCTTTTTTAGGCTTCTAGCATTGATCAGTAGTGCATTTATATTTCCTTTCCTTCCTTTTACTTGTTTCATTATTTTGGTGGGTTTATCTGGGTAACATTGTCTAAAAAGGGCACTATGAGGTGGACACAGTTTTAGCACACATTCAAAAGCCTAGAATGGAGAAGTACAGGCCATATGTGGAGAGGCAGTGTGGCCTGTAGATCATATTCTTCTGTTGTACTCTGTTTCAGTGATATCAAAAGGTAAGCCAAATATGGAAGTCAATTATTTTCTTTGCTTGTACTGAGGCATAATCTATGGGGATGGTAGGATGTTTCACCATTCTAGGATCATGCCTGCAATGGGCCACATAGCCCAAGAGCTCCATCTTGTCTTGCTTTAGATAATTCTTGGTGGTACATCTCAAGTCATATACTCCCACATGCACTATGACAGAGTCATGCTAGTACTTGCTGTACAGAGACTTGAGTGCATGTATGATATGATGAATCCTGGCACCATACAAGCAACTGTCACCCTTTCCTTACTCAGCCTGGCAAGTGGTGCATCAGTGTATCTTACAATGATGTTGCTTATGACTAGAATAGTTGGTTGGGTAGATGTCTGCCTTATGGCATGCAATTTGAGGCGATAAGATTTGTAGTGTTTCTGAAGATGCCTAATGCCACTGTTGCATTTTGGAGTTCTTGGTGGTTTGGGAAAGTTAAGCTTGAGAACCTAGCATATGATAGATTACATGTTTTATGTGGACTGGAGGGAACTGCTGATGATCCTGGTACCAGTGTTGTCTGTACATGAGAATTTGGCCTCCAGTGCCATTATATATGAATATTTCGCACATACTGTGTTATGCTGTTTTTGTAATAGGTGGTCATTGTCTGGAGATACCCATCTCAGTCAGGGTGGTTACTGACATTGTGAGGAAGTGCTGGTTCCTGGTTTCAACAGAAATGATTTTGGGGTCAGGGAAGTTGGTACTAGCTAAGATAAGCAGCTGGGCAGGTCTATATTCCATCATCGACCACTTAGGTTGTCGAACACTTAAACATCAACACCTAAATGTCGACAACTCAAAACCACAAATGGCAGTTTCCACACAGGGAAACAATGCTGTTGGACAAAGTAAAAAAATAAATAAACATAAATCAAGTGGGTGGCTTTGCCCCCACATCCCCTCCAACTAAATATACCAACTCTGAGATCTCATTATGTTCTAAACAGAGCAAAATCCATATAATGGCCAAATGACTTGTTTCCCTGTGTAGAAACTGCCATTAGTGATTTTAAGTTGTCGACGTTTAGGTGTCAACATTTAGGCATTCGACAACCTGAGCGGGCGACAATTTGATATAGACCCAGCTGGGCTTGATTCTGGTGTACTGAAATGGTGATACCTGCTGTGATAAGAAGTCTGAGGAGACTATTTTGGGGTGGTACCTTAGTTATCTTATGTTGGAGAAATAGAATACTTGGCACACCTTACTGCAGCTTAGAGTGTCTTAGTTATACTCAACACAGTTTGCAGGGGATACAGGTACAGATCTGTGAAGTCAATTTGTCTAGGCAGACTTCTTATGGAAAAAAAATCTCTTTCCTACACATACTGCCTACTATACATTGTCAAGTCCTACAGCAGTGCTGCACTGAGCACAACTCAGCACAGGTTATAAAAGACAAGATAATTCAGCAAACCAGGCAAAAGCTCGCCATAACAGAGTTTGAGTACACAGATCTTGCAGCAAATCAAAACACTCCCAGAACTGTGACTCTAAACTACAAGTCTATAGTATCAAACCAAGCTATAATTTAAACAACTGTAACTTTTTATGTTCAAATGTCAGAAAGGTAGAAAAAGAAGAAACAAATGTAATCAAAATGAATGCAACTGCAAATGCAACTTAAATATGTAATAAAGTCAGAGAATGTATTAAATGAAGGCTAACTCTAGCTTTGACAGTCTAAGAGGGAGGCCTTCCCAACTTGATCTTCCACTGTCCAGTAAAATGAACAGAAGGGATGAGACTGGGAAGAGCTTACAAGGCCAAATATACAGTAGGGATAAGCAGGTCAAAAGCAGCCATGTTTAAAAGTAAAACAGGGAAAGGGTAGGTGAGTGGAAAACAAAATTGATTTAAATGGGAGGATAAGTGCTGTAGGCTAAATGTACTTAACTGGATACAACATGGAGTCATAATGCTTTTGACAGGTTTTAACTTCAGCTCCCAAGAGTCTTAGAAATATAAAAATGGCTGACTGCTTATGTAATATAAAACACCAGTAGAAATGAAGGCTAGAAACATACAAAGCTCTAGACAATAATAGTTAACTTCTCTGAATTAAAGAAATCTCTCACTGCCACTGGGTTTAACAAACTCTAGATAGAATTTTCACAACTGACCAAAAACAGGCTGCCTGTTCTAAATTTAAAAAGTGACTAAAGCACATCAATTAGATGTAGCAATGCTGATTACTCCAGTTAGGAACACAGAAAAATAACAATACAAAATATAAGACCAAAATCAATTTTAGCTGTGGCATCAGATTCAGAGACAAAATGTAAAACTACAGATAAATGAGAGAATCCACCCAAAACTAATTTAAATACCCAGGCACAATACAAATGTCACTTAAAATCAGTACAAACAGTAAACTGCTTTCAGTTAACAGATGTAATTTCAGATTCAGAGAAAATACAAAACAGAAATCACACAAAACTGATTTAAATGGTAAGATAAATGGACTAGTCTAAATGCACTTTCCTGGATATAAACGGTTGTGCAAATGCTTTGTTTTTTTGTGGTTCAGCAGAGCTTCAACTTTTCCAAGCATCTTATACATAAAATGGCTGAATGCTCATGTGATTTAAAATTCCAGGGGAAATTAAGGCTGGAAACTTTTGAAGCTCTAGCTAATGATATTTATTCTCTCAGAAATGCAGACCGCTCCCCCAATTCCACAGAGTTTAATGACCGCAATTTACAGATAAATCTCACCCAGCTGGCCAAAACTGGCTGTATATTCTAGAGAGATTTTGTCTGGGACTGAAATAATTTTCTTCTATACTTACACAAGTATGCAATGAAGTTTTCCTTAATGTTTTTCTCAGACTATAAATAATATTTACCCCTTCTCCTGATCTGTACCACAATGTGGCCACTTATCATTGTATTTGAAATGCTTCTAAAGGAGTTTGGTACCATTTTGGATATATGCAATGAGATATTTTACCTTTTTACTATGTTGACTTGATTCTGTAGACTCAGTTTTCCCATAACCTGCATGAACTGATTATGAAGTGATGTGTATGCTACCATCTCTGATACCAGTTTCTCAAAGATGAGGTAAAATAAGGGTTCTTCAGATGATGAATGGACAAGGCAGCTAAGGAGTTTGTTGATATATACTAATTATTTACACACACGCACACACACACACACACACACATATATATATATATATATATATATATATATATATATATATGTATATATACATATATACATATATATATATATATATATATATATATATATATATATATATGTGTGTGTGTGTGTGTATGTGTATATATGGGTCTAGGACTATTCACTGAAAGCACATTTCACTGAAATTCAAATGACTGTGCCAAATCACTGAAAGCTCAATTCACTGAAAGCACAATTCACTGAAACACATTTCACTGAAAGTTATATATGAGTGCTTTTTGGTAAATGCAATCAGTTATTTCAAAGCAGAGAAGTGTAGTGTAGCAATTAATTGAATTCAAATATAACTGTAATACCTTAGAATATACAGATTTAGCTAACACTAGGAATACATTCAATATAATTTCTACAAAGATCGTCATTATGAAATAATATTTTCTATGGAAAATATTTAAGCACTCTATAGCAGAACTATCCATACAAAACATTACCTTTGAAACACTTACATTTAAACTCCTGTACTGACATTGCCTTTAGCTATTTTTTTAAACTATACTATTCTCATTTTGTCTTATTTTCTGGAAAACATTTCTAGAAGATTCAGAGACAATTTTTTCATTAGTGGTAAAGATTAAAGGGAGGTCTCAGTAGTTTAGTTTCCATGTTGTCTATAAATTAATATGAGGTAAATTTAAATATAAACTTACTTTGCAAAGGTGGACAGCAACTCTCATATAAAAGTATAAAAGTCAGACATTCCCAGAAAAAATGTCTCCTGTAGTAAATGGTAATCATTTTTTTTTAAATGTGTAGCAGTGATGTTCACTGGGAAGGGAGAAGATGATGAACCCTAGGATTTTGTTTTTGGTGACTTGCAGTATGTGGGTTTTATGGTAAAAGTAGTGCATTTAATGGTAGGCAATATTCTAATCTTAGCAAAATAATATTATAATTTTCTAGGACCTCCAAAAGTCAGTCATTCTCCTTGGCCTACTAATCAGTGGTGTAGCTAGTTTGCACCACACAGGGCTGTCTTTGAGTTTGCCACCCCTGCCCCCTCACAAAATCATGGTCAAATAGGTCCCTACATACACAGCCTTACCCCCTGCAGCCATTCTAATGTCCAATTACCTGGCTGTTTCTCTCCATTTACCATAAACACTGTAATGTGCATACTGGATTATGCTTTACTTCTACAATGATTATTTGGATTCCATTTTAAACTTTTATTTTACATTTTATAGTACGGGGCAGCCACGGTGGTGCAGCGGTTTGCGTTGCCGCCTCACAGCAAGAGGTTCTCCAGTTCGATCCTCGGCTGGGGGGCCTTCTGTGTGGAGTCTGCATGTCCTCCCTGTGGTCATGTGTGTTTCCTCCGGGTGCTCTGGTTTCCTCCCACATCCCAAAGATATGCTGTAGGTGGATTGGATACTCTAAATTGGCCCTAGGCGTGAGTACATGCATGTGTGTGCCTTCCATGGAAGGTTAGGCGCTGGGCTGGCAACTCGACACTGTAAAACTCCACTGCCAATCATGAGCAGACACGTGATCCACTGTGGCGACCCTTAACCGGGAAAAGCCAAAAGAAGAAGAAGAAGAATGTTACATGTTATAGCAAAAACACTAATAGACATCTACTAAACAAATCAATACAGTCTCACAATGAAAACAGACTTAGCATTAAAACTTATCTGCCCTTAAAACTGAAACTCACATTCATTGAAACAGCATTGAAATCCACATTCAAAGAAAATGCAGCTGGCCAGTGGTGGATAAAGATTACCTTTGGGCTGTTTTCAAATCATAGGCCCTTTGCATACATATTCAGGACCATACAAACATATATGTGTTTTTTGATACACCTTCCTAATTGTATTAAATTTTATTCCTTGTATAATAAAGCACACTTGTTAAAACACATTTTAAATTTATTGTTTTGAACATTTTTCCACCAAGCAATGAAACAAAATGTATGAACCAATAATGACAAAACTGCCCAATTCAGAACATTTCCATCTTAAAAGTCTACTCAAACTTCTGTCATTACAATCCATCATTATCAGTAAATATGCATGTTCTCTGCAGAAGTAAAAGTCATCTAAATAATTCCACATTAAAGAGATCTGTAACTAATGAAGAGGTCACTATTAGTAAGCAACTTTACATTTCATTGTATCATCTACAAATAAAGTGCTTGTTGTCCTTGAAGTATAAATTGCCTATGTTACATTAAAAAATGATAAGCTAGTAATATTGCAATAGAATGGATGGCAAACTGATAAGTTCATAGTTACTAGGTATTTCTGCAAAAGAAAGACATTCACTGCAGCATCCACCCCTTTTAAAAGTACAACACAGTACAGTGTCAGCAACCCATCTACATACTGTGGGAGTAGAACCAACAGATTATGTTACATTAAAAAAATGATAAGCTAGTAATATTGCAATAGGGAATGAATGGCAAACTGATAACAAGTTCATAGTTACTAGGTATTTCTGCAAAAGAAAGACATTCACTACAGCATCCACCCCTTTTAAAAGTACAACACAGTACAGTGTCAGGAACCCATCTACATATTGTGGGAGTAGAACCAACAGCCTTCTGCATCAAAAGCAAGTATACTACCTATTGTGCTGCTAGCAATGCAAGCAACCTTGGCATAAGCATCAATACACTTCTTTTCTTCTGATGAACTTTGCAGCACAACAAATCTGGAAAAGACAAAAGTTATGGGGGGGGGGCAAAGGCCCAAAACCAGGGACACGTTTTAAACATTGCTTGTGTAATCTTAGAAAGTTTCTAGAATAAAATGTTTTGGTGTTACCATGCATTTCCTGAAAAATAGGAAGACTGAAATTTAAATGGCTATCATTATTTAGTGAATTCAGTTCTCACTGATTTGCCAGAAAACCACACATTTTAAGAGGAGCCAAACATTCCAGACAATCTGTGAAGCTTTGGACAGTTGAAAGCTATGGAGTTAACTCCTTGAATCAAAAGTGGTGGTATGGGTAGAGAATTCAGGCTCTTGTCACTTGTACGTAAGGTTTGCGACTGAATAACCTTAACCACCAGTTATACCTAACTGGGACATTTCACACACACACACACACACACACACACACACACACACACACACACACACACACACACACACACACACACACACACACACACACACACACACACACACACACACACACACATTCATTCTCTGACTGAACCTACTTGGAATGGCAGCACATAAGAAAGGTCAATTCTTCAACACAAATACATTCACTGAACCTGGGGCAAATGCCACCCGTTCTTAAAACAGAGTCCCAAAGTAAACATAACAGTCCAGGGGTGGACCGCCCCTCTCACCCCCCCCCCCCCCGAGCTATGTCTGAGCTACTTTACCTATTGTTAATGAACTTTTACAGTACTAACTTAAACCTGTAGACTGGTCCAACTCTGCACCTCTTGACTGCTGCACTTAAATAAGTAAACTAAGTAATGGCTTGGCAGTTCCTGTAATTAATTTAAAACAAAAAGCATCTGCCTAGTGCCTACTCGAGATGAGAGAGTCATCCTCTCCACTGCTCCATTTGTTGACCCCTGTTCTGCTGACTGCTGCAACAACCAGAGAGAGTACACACTCCCTTAAGCCCTCAGTTGTCTGACTTGCCAAGCTGACATCATTGCCCATGCCTTGCATGTGATGATGACAGGAACAAATGTGTCCAAAAAAAACCAAAAAAAAAACAGGTATTAAAGCGTCCAGTCAGGAATTCATGGCACCCCAATATTTTGCCCTTAGAACTGGTATTTACCAAGTAATTCAGTACGGTTGAGAGGTATGACTATGTGCAGTTAAAGAGCATTAACATTTAAAGGCCATATTTTTCTCTAATTATTTTTAGCTTAGATTTTAAGCCTGATTAATGTAAGATAAGAACAATTAGCATCTGAAGTGGTGTTACCATGGTAGTGCATTTTTTGTAGGTCTAGCTTGGAGGTTGTGGACTGAGTGTTTGTAAAAGGCGGGACATTTCTAATATAGGTTTTCTTCAGTGCTTTGATACTTTAAAACTAGCTTTACAAGATGTGGTAGCAAAGCATTTTCATAAGAATTTCTTTACAAATGATAATGTTATCCATTAGTTTGCTCTTTGTCATGTAGTCTATTGTCTATGAAGAGTTAGGCACAAAGCTAAGAGCATACCTCTCTTTCTTTCTTTCTTTCTTTCTTTCTTTCTTTCTTTCTTTTCCTCTTTTTCTGTATTCCTTTCTTTCCTTCTTTCTTTTTTTCATCCTGTCTGTGTTTCTATGTAGTTATATATGCATCTGTCTAGCTGTCTATCTCTCTGTGCTTTTATGTATGAAAGCATTTGTATGATCTGTATGCATAAGTTTGTTGAGTTTTAGATAATGATTATATTTTATTTTCAGAAATGCTGGATGCTTCTCTTAACCAAAACTGTAGTCTGAAGTAATTCTTTGTATATTACCTTGTAGATAAAGTAAAGAATGCTGTGGTAGGTCATTCCAAAATTATAACAAGCTTGTTAAAGACTAAACAGAACTTTGGATACATTGGCAAAAACTATGATACTTTTTATAACAGTTTATTTTATTACAGATGCTTGTGTTTTCAGCACTTAAACAGAAGTTATATTTGTTGTTTCTTTTTAATGGTTGTATCATTTAAAAAGGCCTGTTTCTTTGTATGTTGAAGAATTTTTATGCATACTGCATGATATTTATGTATGCTGCATGATATTATACAGCATATATCCACATATTTATTAGACAAAGAATCAATAAACATTTGTATGTATTTGTATGTGAAATAAATTCTTCTGCCCCTATATCTTTCAGGAAAAAAAATAAATTATGTCAAGGTCTTTGCAACTCTTCTAACATGACACTGAGTTGACACTAATATTTTTTTTTCCTGAATTTTGCATGACAGTCATTCTGAAGTGATAAAACACTGTCAGAAACTCCAGACTGTAAGTATGCCAGAAAATGGCACTTTAAATCACTATATGAACTAAGCTCACACTTGTCAATGTTTTCAATTAGTTTGCCTTTCTCAGAGTACTTTGCTTTTGACAACACATTAAAGAATACTTCCATCTTCTGAAAGGCTGTATCTCTAATGCTGTACACATAATTGCTTATATCATGCTTTTTCAAAATTGTCTATACTCTTTTTCTTGTTGTAGTTTATCATTTTTTTCCTGTATTTTCTATCCCCAGTGTTGATAGTAATAGCTCTCTTATTTTGTCCTTGATAACATTTAGTATGCACATTGTACACTAGATTTCTTATTTGGCAACAGTGTTTAAATTCATTCAAATTGCATACGTGTATTTAGTCTTCCCGTCTGTTTTGTGACACTAAATGTGACATGTAAATACTGGTGTCCTTAATGTTTAATCACAGACATGAATAATCATAGGAATCTATAGGGACTCTTGTATCATTTTCATATATATTTTATAATTTTACATTTAAATTTATAATGACATTTGGGTCTGTATTATGTCGACACCATATGTTCGAAGTTGTAAATATTTGAAAATGAAAGTGGAAATCTTTGTAGAGAAGATTTGCGTTTACTGCACTTTAGTGTGATCTTGGAGTTGGTATATATAAAGAGCAGGGTGTGGGGGTGCAGGGGGCTTGCCCCCCTGCTTAAAACATTCAGGTAAGTTTTTCCTTTTTTTAATTTTTTTTTATTTTCTAATATTTACAACTTCGAGCATATGGTGTTGACCATATAACGTTCGAGGTTGTATGTATTCGTTTGTGTAATATAGACCCTGACATTTTACTACATCTGCTAGTATAAGAAAGGAAAATGTATAGAAAGCATTGTTCACAACAACTACTTAGCCAAATTACCAACAATTATTATTAACAACTACTTAGCCAAAGTATATGTTATAAGGGCATTGGCTGATTGTAATACTAAGAATCTAGTATATGTTGCTCAGCGTGTGGCCTGCAGGTCCTTTTACATAAGCAAAACCAATAGGCACCTGTGTGAAAAGATAAGAGATCGCCTATATTGTGCCCGTAAGGGCTTGAATTATAGTGCTATAGCCAAACATAAAAGAAAAGGGCCATGGACACAAATTTATTTTCTTAGTATTGAATGTCATTCATCAAAGTGTGAGAAGATGAGACTTGATTAATGTTACTGAATGGGTAGAAATGTATTGGATTTTGAAATTGAGAGTGTACCAGGGCTGTTGTCTAAAGGATTATGTTTCTATGCAACCCACCTTGAAAGCACAGAAACATAAGAAACCATGAAGCTTTGCAGTGTGGTTTTTTTTATGGATTATGTAATGTATTTTTTTAAATATATTGGTTCATACATCATGGCATGTTTAGGTATAATGTTGATGTTTTACAATTTTATGTTAAATTATGAGTTGGCTTTTGTAAATTATGCTGTTGCAAGATCTTTTATGAATTAACTGAGATTTTGTTTAGGGGTGTATACTTGAAGTTACATTTAAGTGTTTAATTGCTCAGCAACGATAATTGCCTGGATGCTCATTGGTTGTGAGAGCACACAGGTCTTTTACTTCAAGTATTAAATTGAAGAAGTTTTCATCTTGTTTGTGATCTGAAGAAACAAACTTAGATTTGTGAAAACACTCATCTTTATTAAAAACTTTTTGTTTTTATGAAATGACTATGAGTTTGGTTTTTGCTTAACATAGATTGTGGTCATATTGTTCTAAATAAGTGATCACCGGTTGTGTTTCGGCTTTGGTACTTGGTTATCTGTTATACTTGTTTTTTTTAGGTACTGAAGAGTTAATTGCAGGGGATTTTCTTTTTTGTTGGTACTTGGCCAAATTGCTTATATAAGACCCTAGAACTTTTTAGGACCACTACAGCATTATCAGAACAGAGTGACACAGAAGCATGACTTAATAACATTTTGCATGTTTATTATGTTAATGCCTACACTGTTTTCAATTAAAGTCCAACATTTGGCTTGACTGCACACATATAAGGTCATTGTTAATACTTAGACCTGGCAATTATACCCCGATGTAATATGTCTGAATATTTGTAGACAGATTCCATTGGTTGGGGAGGTCACAGGCTTTGTCAGTTTCAAATGTCAAGCTATAAAATTGTTCTCATGCTCAGACTGTGAAAATTTACTTATCGAAGTTGACAGTGTACACAAGGGTCACAAAGTTAGAATTATTATTACTTGTTATAAATGCTCACAGCAGAACATGATTCAGCAAACAATGTTTTCTGAAACCATAGCATCTCATTTGAATATTAAACCTACCATTACACTGGCAGACTTCAAATATCTCCACATTAATTGGACATCTACTAGTCATGAATCATTTATATAAAATTAATTTTTGAAACTTTTTTTATGTTTTGCACAACTTCGTCAGATCCTGCATGCAATATGGCCGATGACCGATCCAGGAACGAGGTCCAGGGATGTGCACGAGGGCTCCTACACTATTCCTGCATGGACACAGCTCTTATATGCTAATTGCCCCATTTGCTGGTGAAAACCATGCACATGAGGAGAATTAGCAATCCAGGAAGCAGGCAGGCATCTGGGCAGGAATAGTGTAACCTGCAGAAATGTATTCGGTTACTAACCGAATACATTTCTGCAAGTTACAAAACGGAGGCATGACAGCTCCAAAGAAAGCATGTATTCAATGTAGTAGGCATGCCAATGCCCAAATATATGGCCATTGGTAAGGTAAATATTTGCAAAATTATAAAAAATAACTTTTATTTTTTTTGGCTGATTTCAGCCGTTTAATCGTAGGGCAGCGGTGCGCAAATGGGATCGGCATTCTGCCACAATAATCAATGGCATTCATAAGACAACAATACCATGGAATAGTGTCTGCTAAGGGGGAAGGCTGTGTGTCAGTTTTGTAACCATGCATTAGCAGTCAGTTTTATGCAAATGAGGGGATTGATACGTAACCACAGATTTCCCTTCAGTGTTAGCATGCACCCAACAGCGTAGGCACAGCAACACCATGGTATAAACATAAGAGGTAGATGACCTCATACGGGGAGTGTCATGCATGCTGTAAGCTTAATGGAGCTCTGTGGCCCATGTTTGGCCTTAGCTAAGCACAGCTAAGCAAAGGGGTGTTTCTGAAGCTGCCTAGCAGTGTTTGCATTGCTTAAACGGGAGTGCGCCACACACCGGGTTTTAAACAAACGAAAAAAAAAACAAAGAAAATAGCAGTTCTGTTCACATCTGAGCAGTGGTTATGGGTGCCGTGCCTCTGGGCATAAACGGAAAGTCAATGGGAAGGGAAAACAGCACTAGTAAGGCAATCAAGGAGAACTAGCATAGCTGGCAGATGAAATGTATCAGAAAACAGCCAATTACACAAGCAGCAGCCCAGCCCACCACACTACTATAAACTATGCAAACACCTTTCATTCTGGTTTTTCCCACAAACTCTACACCACTGGTGTACACAGACAGGGAAATTTTACCTGACAAAACTAACAAACTGATAGGGGCTGCTGTCACTCTCATACATCAATATGTGATAGAGGCTAAGGGCGGTGAGGATGAGAATGCTGATGATCAAACCACAGTGAGGAGAAGGAGAAGAGTGTACAGACCCAGGGTAACCTACCAGCAGCTACATGAGCTGGAGATAGTGGAGTGCTATAGGGTGGACATGGACATCCTACAGCAAATTGTTGAGCTGTGCCGGCCACACCTCACACACAGAACCAACAGAGGGGAACCCATCCCAGGGGATACCAAGGTATATGTAGGGTTAAGAATACTAGCCACAGGTACCTTCCAAAGGCTAACTGGGGATATCATGGAGATCTCACAGGCATCAGCATCCAGGGTACTCCACCTGTTCCTGGATGCCATGTCAGCACATGTCGGTGAGCACATATATTTCCTCAGCATCCATGAGGCGTTGACCAGCAATATCCATCTCTTCCACCAAATAGCAGAATACCCTGAGGTAGTGGGTGCTGTAAACTGCATGCACATACACATCAAAGCACCACCCAGTGAGTGGGTAGGGTCTACATAAACTGCAAGGGCTTCACCTCCATCAACTGCCAGGTCATGTGTGATGCCCAGGGCATTATCTTGAATGAGCGTGCTGGCAGCCCTGGAAGCTATCATGACTCCCACATCTGGCATATGACATAGCTGTGCCAGAAATTTGCCATTGTGGACATCCCATATGGCCACCTAGTGGGGGATGCTGGTTACACACTGGAGCCGTGGCTGATGACACCCATTAGAAATGCACACACACCCAAACAAGAACTCCATAATGAGGCACACGCACAAACCAGAATCATAATAGAGCATGTGTTTGGGATGCTGAAGTCACGGTTCCGGTGCCTGGACATATCCGGTGAAGTCTGGCAGTATTCTCCAGCTACATGTACACAAATTTTCATTGTATGTGC
This sequence comes from Protopterus annectens, assembly GCF_019279795.1. Classification (NCBI taxonomy): domain Eukaryota; kingdom Metazoa; phylum Chordata; order Ceratodontiformes; family Protopteridae; genus Protopterus; species Protopterus annectens. The sequence goes on from NC_056735.1 coordinate 534,120,374, forward strand.
CATGCTACATAATATGATCCTATGGAAACAGCTGCAGCAGGAAAAGCATGGGGCAGGACCACACAACCCCCCCCACCATTGCCAAGGCCAGCACAGGTACAGAGTGACTTGGAGGAGGAACAACCTTAGCCTGCCCATGTAGGCAGAAGAAGGTGTGCCTAGTATGCCCAGGCTTTGGAAAAGAAACAACGCATAGCACATACACTGACAGAGTAGGGACCCAGGGAATGACACCTCTCTCTGAATTAAGCATACAGTAAAAGGGATGCCAAACATGACACTACCTGTGCTTTACCATGTATAGGGAGTGTACTATGTGCATCTGACATATTCAGCCCTCCAGCACCATCTTCAGTACTGGCACGCCACAAGGTAAGTCACTCTTCCTATCAATTGCTAAATGGAGTAGTATGTTCTGCTAGTTGTATCTATGGTATGGATGTGAGCATGCAAGGGAATCAGGTGGCTGAATGGGATGGCAGCAGGTAGTGTACATCTATATGGGCAGCATGAAAGCCATAAGAAATACTGGTGTCAACAAAGTAGGCAGTACTAGACAAGGTGACAAAGCTCACTGCAGTACATGTGGTGGCCCAAATGTGTGTCCATGGGATACACACATGCATGTCAGTGAGGCTTATATATCCAACAACAGCCACAGCCAGCAGGACAGGTGTAGATGACCATAAAGAAAGGCTGTGCTAAGGCCTCCAACTGATGGCAATGGAGAACAGCCCCCCTCCAGACCTAAACAGACAGACTACAACAGGTCTGGCAGTTGTATGTTAGTTCTACAGGGTAAGAAGTCTGAAATTGAAATATAGGTCAATAAAACCTAAGATCTGTACTCTACTGATATGCCTCTAGTCTGTATGATAGGTGAGAATACAAAATGAAATGGAAGCCAATAGAGTTACTGAAATACCAGTACAGTCATAGCAAATGTTTACAGTTGTCAGGTGTGCCCCCTCCCACAATCCTATGCAGAAATGCAGTAACAGTGGAGCATAGCTTACCTGGGGTGGCCCAATTTACAGGATAGATTGTTGCATGTGTACAGTATGCAGTGGTCTGTTTGTTAGGTTGTTGTGTGTTCTACATTGTGTGGAAGTGGCCAGCATGTAGGCATGGAGGGTTGTGTCTTGGAGGCCTATGGCCCATACTGTTGATGACAGGACCATGTTCTGACAACTGCAGTGCCAACCACAATGCATCCCAGCAAGACCCAGTTCAGCAGTCATCCATACTCACTGTTCAGCTGTCAATATATTTCGCCAACTGAAAGATGGACATGCCATGCATGTGGGCCCAGACATACACACAGTACACAGGTGGAAGTAGCCTAGCCAGAGTACAAAAAATGTAACTGTCAACTACACACACCTTTGGAATTGTACATACAGGTTAGCAGTGGATTAGTTGTCTGTGTAGTATGGAATACTGATGTAGTCTGGCCAATCACTAGCAGGCCACAAAAGGCACAGTTATGAAGTAATGAGAGTTTGCCTATGTCCCTGCACAAGGCAGCGTAAGGTGAATGTACCAGGTATATCTGTGAGTCAGCTGCAAAAACTTCCATATCACACATGCACTTAGCTCTCCCCACCATCAGCCACAGGTTTGTCACAGGTCATATCCCTGTTGTTGGGAATGAGTACAGTATGACCCCCACTTCTGTATGGGAATACCCACAGAATACAACATGCTGAAGAGGTGTCCCATGCAGGTGTGTCCCTAGCTGCAAGCATCACCCTGCCATCATCCAGAATAATGGATTAATATGGACAGGAACTATTGCCATTAACACCTCGCACACTTACCCTGTCACCCCAGTGGAATCCAGTGGCTTACAGCCTGGGACTGTAGGAGTGACAGAATGCACTGGTCTGCTACAGATGGCCTGCATCACTACCAAATGCCATACAGTCCTCTGTCAAAGGCCTGTGACTTGCACATAGTGCCAATGTATGTTATTTCATGGGGTCCCAACTAACAACACAACAGTCAACAGAACACAGATGAAAGGCCATGTTGACAAATTCCAGTAGCATGTCCACCATGTCTTACTGCATGAACTATGGACGAACCCCTAAATACCGCTAGGATGAAGGGACAACTATATGGATACTTCTCAGATATTGCTCACATAATTTTAGGAAGAGGATAGAATAACAGAGTGGGGAGGGTGTAGAAGTATGGATGCCATGGAGTGTGTGAAATCTGAAACTCTTATGTGTGCCCATACTACTCCTGCCTGCAAACCCAGTAATGGGTGGCTACAAACCTGCTTGTAAACCACAATGTGAAGGGGAACTGACCAGATATAGGAGACCTGCCTCTGGGTAACCTGGGTGAATCTGTACAGCTGAGAGGTATGGCCACAGCAGGATATGGCCATTCTGTTACAAGCATGGAAACCTCAGCCACCACAGTACAAAGGTGCTGGACCATTTACACAGACCCATCAGCAAGTGTTTGCAACTACCCCTCCAGAATGGTATGAGTGTGCAAGAATATGTAGGCTGCAGACCACAATACTAGACACAGTTTAATTCATCTTGTATTTCCCAGGAAATAACTGTGAGCAAATAAGTATATCTGTCAGTAGTTGATGACATAATACATCACAATGTAAAACAGTACATATGTCTGAATATCTCTGCTAATACCAACCATGTAACACAAGCAGTGGAGACACAATAGTTACAGTATCCCACTATCTTTCGCCCATTGTGACTCCATATTGTCAACCTATCTACAGATATCCTGCAGAAACAGGTCACTTGCTGTAGGTGTAGGACACCAAATCCTGGACTGGAGTACAACTTACCTGGAATTGATTCACACACTCAATACAGAAGGTCATATTGGGCATGCTCCTACACTTAGATAAATGAAGCCCATATCTGACAAAAAAATACAGAAGGTCATACTGGGCATGCTCCTACACCTAGAGAAATGAAGCCCATGTCTAACAACAACAGTGGACTATACATATCTGTTAGTCGCAGATGTCTGTACACACACACCACATTGCACACCATTCATGCTTTGCACACACATTGCTAGGAATACTCACACATATCCAAGGCCAACACACTATAATAGGTCAAACATACACACACACACACACACACACACACACACACACACACACACACACACACACACACACACACACAGATGTGTGGAAGATAGAGACAGACAGTGACAGAGAGATTTCTATCATGAGGCCTGTCGCACCCACCACACATCCAATTGGCCAATATCACATGATGTGCCAATGTCAATCATTGTAGCCATTTGCTGTTGGTAGCCCTCAGTCCTATAGTGTCCGTGGTGCTTGTGATAACTGTGTAACATGATAGTACAAATCAGTATTCATCTAACATTTGTATACCCAGTCCTGTCAAATGTAAAGTTGTGTGTGACTGAGTGTTGTGTGTGTGTTTCCATAGGAATGGTTTAAGGCCCATTCACACACACAGCACTTCCCATTGCCCAAGTTAGCACTCATGCTGATGTCAGTCACCTTGAAATAACCATATGACCAAGTGTCAGCCCCATAAGCATTGTGGTGCTTGCAATAACTGTGTAATGCTATAGTGCAACATCCTAGTTAGGTAGGAGTTCTAATCCCAGACATGGCAACTGTGAAACTCTGTGTGTGCTTGTGTGTGTATGTGTGTGTGTGTGTGTGTGTGTGTGTGTGTGTGTGTGTGTGTGTGTGTGTGTGTGTGTGTGTGAAGATTAATGAATTTGAGGCAATTCACAGTCACTGCATGTCCCATTGCCCTACCTTAGTAAGCCTGCTGATGTCAGTCACCTTGAAATACCCCTTTGAACAAAGGTCATCCCTCCAGCCCCATAAGCTCCATGGCATGTGTGATAACTGTGTGATGCTATAATGTAACATACTAGTTAGGCAGGGGTTCTAATCCCAAACATGGCAACTGTGAAACTTTGTGTATGGAAATTAATGATTTTGTGCCATTCACAGTCACAATACCTCCCATTGCCCTACTTTAGCCAACCTGCTGAAGTCAGTCATCTTGAAATACCCCTTTGGAAAAGGGGCAACCCTATAAGCTCTGTGGCAATTGCGATAACTGTGTAATGCTATAGTATAACATTCTAGATAGGTAGGAGTTTTAATTCCAGACATGGTAACTGTGAAACCGTGAAACTGTGTGTGTGTGTGTGTGTGTGTGTGTGTGTGTGTGTGTGTGTGTGTGTGTGTGTGTGTGTGTGTGTGTGTGTGTGTGGGTGTGTGTAGATTAATGATTTTGAGGATATTCACAGTCACTACTCCTCCCATTGCCCTAATTTTGCAACCCTGCTGATGTCAGTCACCCTGAAATACCCCTTTGGAAAAGGGCCTGCCCAATAAGCTCTGTGGTGTGTGTGATGACTGCATAATGCTATAGTGTAAAGTATGACCTAGGTAGGAATTCTAATCCCAGACATGACAACTGTGAAACTGTGTGTGTTTGTTTGAGAGAGTGTATGTGTCCTTCATTATACTTGATATAATGGACATTCACACTTACTACTCTCCCCTTACCCCTCTTTTAGCACTGCTGCTGATGTTAGTCACCTTCAAAGATACCTGTGAAGAGCTCTTCAACATGTAAGCTCCATGGCGCATGCCATAAATGTGTAACAATGTAGTAGCAGTAACTACACAAGTATGGGTTTGAATCTCATATGTGGCAAGTGTTTATGTGTGTACCTCAAAGATTTTGGCCCTATTTACACCCAGTACACATCTTAGAACCTGACTTTAGCAGTCCTGCAGATATCATCCACCTTACAAATACCTGTTGTCAACCCTAAACCATGTCAGGTCAGTGGTGCATGTGGTAAATGCATAAAAAAATGGTCCATAAAGATTGTTAGATAGAGGTTTGAACCTCACCCCTGGCAACTGTAAATGTGTATTTAGGGTAAAATTATTTTTGGGATCTCTTACCCACTACATCACCCAATGCCAGTATTTAGAAGGGCTGGTGATGTTCCTCACCTTAGACGTACCTTGGGACAACATCCATCCTATAAGCTCCGTGCTGCACACGATAAACGTGGTACACTATAGTAGCAATACATACCTAGGTAGGAATTTGAATCTCAGTACTGACAAGTGTGTGTCTGTCATCTGTATCCTGTGTGGAGGTTGCTGTAAATGTATAATAACAGGATGCATTGTGTGACAGGTTTTGCTAAATTATTATGTTGGGGACCTAGTATATGTCACAATGTCAACATTACAAGGACAACAGACATCAAACACCATAGATGCTGGTGTAGACAATCCGTAGCCCTACATGTAACATTATGGATTGATGAACAATATAGAGAACTCTTCTATTAGTTAGAGAGCACTCTCCACCCATGTCTCATACACAAACACACTTGGCTAGGCAACAACCACTATATTGGTAGTTCCCTGCATATTGCCTCACAGATAGGAACCACGGTGTGATTGCAGTGGACTACATGCCTGTTGACCACAACAATGCCACTGACATCAGAAAGTACTGTGATGTGTTACATCTCTTGACTGTGTGTTATCCAGCAAGTAAAAGGACATGACACCCTGTTTCATCCCCACAGTAGGCAAATAAATGCTTACAGTGGCCCTTTTGCTATGTTCCCTACTAGAAGCCTGCAGCAACCATAGAGTCTGCAAATGTAACCCACAAAGGGAATACCATGTCTTATACACATGCCCTGTATGGACAGATACCACTAACTCCATTGAATGCCTGTATCATGTTGTCAATGTAGGTGCAAGCACAACTTCAGTTCCATAGCCATGTCTCACCAAATGAGGTCAGGAATGCTACATCAGAAGATAACAATCTGTCCACACAATATGCCCCAGAGACATCAAGTACACTTCCACAAGTCAAAAAACATGCATGTGGGACATGTGCGCAACCCAGACACTATCCATGTTATGGAATATAGATCACATACATGGGAAGCAGTGCACATAACTGGCCACCCACAGTAATAACCCAGATGAGTGGATGGTGAAAACAATACCCACCCATGGGGACCACTCCAGGGACTATACCCCTGAGCCACACTGTAGACTATTGTCATGTGGCCTGATGCCAAGGTATTCCCTTTGTCTAGCTTTATACAGCTTTCAGGCCCATTCATCTATTACACACCTGTGAAGCAATGAACCTATGCATCTCAGTACTGGTGTGTGTGTATGTGTGTGTGTGTGTGTGTGTGTGTGTGTGTGTGTGTGTGTGTGTGTGTGTGTGTGGAGATTAATGATTTTGAAGCCATTTATACTCACTACACCTCCCATTGCCCTACATTAGCATGCCTGCTGATGTCATTCACCTTGAAATAACCTTTTGGCCATGTTTCAGACATGTAAACTCTGTGGTGCTTGCGATAACTGCGTAATACTATAGTGTAGCAAATTAGTTAGGTAGGAGTTCTAATCCTGATCCTGCCAACTGTGATAATGTGTGTGTTTCCCTGAGAGGGAGTGTGTATGTCTTCGTTAACACCTGCTTTTGTGGACAGTCACTCTTACTACACTTTCCTTACCCCTCCTTTAGCATTGTTGCTGATGTTACTCACCTTCAAAGATACCTTTGTACAACTCCCCAAAATTTAAGCTCTGTGGCGTGTGCAATAACTGCGTAACACTGTAATAGCAATAAATAATCAGGTAGGGGTTTGAAACTCAGTACTGGTAAGTGTTTGTTTGTTTGCCATCAGTATCCTGTGTGGGTGTTGGGATGATTGTGTAACAACAGGATCCATTGCAGTGTGGGTTTTGCTACATCACTATATTGAGGACCTATATGTCCCACTGTCCACATTACAAGGCCAACAGTTTTCAAACATTGTAGGAGTTGTTGTAGACAATCCTTAGCCATAAATGTGTAAAGCCATGTGCAATTATTATGTGACAGTATGGATTAGTAAACAATATAGGCAACCGTTATAATACCCAGATACCACTCTCCACCCACTGATCATACACAGACACACTTGGATCTTACTCTCTTACTCCCTTCCTTTCTTACTTTGCCTCTGTCTCTCTCTCTCTCTCTCACTCTCTCTCTCTCTCCCTCTCTCTGGTGGATGTGGAAAAATACATCTGTTTTGCATAGGCAAAAGCTTGAGTTTTGTAAGTAATACTCATGATCAGCTGATGGCCTGTGCACAAATTGTAGTCCCCCACTTGCTAATTGCATGTGGAACAGCTGTGGTATCATTCCGATAGCCAATTGCATGGAAACACACTCCTATAACTAAGCACTTCATGTGGGTGTTGGCCCTTTTCCTTCTCTGTGAGCAGGACTAAATGTGAGTGTTTAACAAACAGCATCACAGAGGGTAGTTGAAAATTACCTCTTACAACATACACTGTGGAGGCAGGTCATTAAACAGGAGGGGGATGTCACAGACATGGGGACAGAATGTAAGTATTGCTGTTCTACATTTGAAGTAATGTTGGTTTAACAGGGTTTGTGTGTATATGGCTGTTCTACATGATTTAAAGTCTGGCATGACAGTGTTATGTGGTTGAGGAAACTCTCACCTGTAGGGCTATCTGCAGACTGGCCAGAGTTTGGAGTCTTACATGTGGTGTGTTGCTCATACATTTCCTATCTTTAGAAATGCAGTAGCATACTCTGATGATTGGAGTCAGTACATGGTGACATCCATGTGAGTTACTGACTTCATATCCCTCAGAAGAGATATGTTACAACAGACCCTGTCACAACAGGAATTTTCTCAGTTTATCACAGCAATATGTCAATATTGGCCCTGTGCTTGTGCCTCTGTCCCCCACGTCTGCCACTGTTTGTCCATATGTCATGCAGTAAGAAGTGCATATGTACAGTATATCATTATTTACTGACATCATACCTGATAACAAGCCAGTGAGATATCAAACTGCTAGACATGTTATGTACAGTATGCCTTATATTCAAGGACAAAACCTGGGCATTCTGTAGTAGTCTGTACAGTAGCGAGGTCTGTGTACTTATGGTGATTGCTGACAGAGTGTGTATTGTGAATATGTCATTTTGTCTCTGTACAGACTGAGGTAGATGTCATTGTTCTTGGTCCTGTTCTGTCTGATGTTGCATGCTGCTCCAGTTTATGGTATCCTATCAGCATACATGTTTGTAGGACCAGACTGACACATGTCCCATACCACAGTCAGGCATCAGACTACATTGTGTATTGGGCCAGTATGTGTAGGGTTAGTGTGTGAGTGGCACATATGAGGGTGGTTTTGTTCACACAGTCCATATACTGTACTATTAATTAGGCTTACCATAATGTGACTGTGACTGTGTTCAGATTGGTTGTGGGTATGCACTTTCACACTGGTGTCTGTTACTCCATGCTGTTACATGCCTGTTATGCCTACAATATTTGCAAGTACGTATGTATTCCCCCATAGGAAACTTGGGTCAGTGTTGAGGCAGTCTGTATGTAGTTTGCACAGTGCTTTGTGACATGCCTAGAAGCTAAGTGTATTTACCTAGTGTGATGTTATTCCCAGATATTTGTCAGATGTACTGTTGCCTGGCCACCATAAGTGTTGTGTATTTCTAACAAAGCAGTGGGATGCTGTGAAGATGTTTATCACTAACAAGTGGGAAGTATGCGGGATTGGGACATCAGCTCCTCTGGTTAATATGTGTTAGGACAGACAGGAGTGTGTGAATGCATCAACTGTGTGAGCTTATCTATTAGAGTATTTTTGTGATAGCCCCATTTACATGGCTGTAAACATCCACTTTGGCAGCCTTGCTCCACACATCTTGCACTAAGGAGTTCTGTGTATACATCTGGACTAACCAGATTGTATCAGACTGTCCATGTTTATTGGTCATATCTCTGCTATATGTATATGTGTGGATATATATATATATATATATATATATATATATATATATATATATATATATATATATATACATATACAGATACATACACAAACACAAACACACACACACATATATATATATATATATATGTACACATATATGTATTATATATATATATATATATATATATTTATATATATATATATATATATATATATATATACATGTACATATATATATATATATATATATATATATATATATATATATATATATATACACACACACACACACACACACACACACACACACACATATATATATATATATATATATATATATATATATATATATATATATATATATATATATCCTTGTTATGTGTAAACATGAGTGTTATACAAACCTTCCCAGATGTATCCCACCATATTTATCTGACATGTGTATATTTAGATATAACACTGTACTGATTCAACACTATTTTCACTAATAAAGTACTAAACAAAGGAGTTGTTCACTACTATTTAGTATGTGCACTGAAAGATATATTTGAAAAAAACAATAAACATGTTCACATCTCCAATGGCTTATTGATTAAGTGCTGTGACTAAAGTGTACAGGGTTGTGGGTTCAAGACTTGCAAGGGGTGGTTATTTTGTTGCTAGGCAGAACAAGAACTGCTGGATACAGAGTTGTTAAGGCAGTTTGAGCAACTTTAAGTGGGTTTGCATGGGTTTGTGCAACGGTTAGCAGTGCTAATGTATTGTTAAATGAAAAGGCACTTACACCATGTAGTCTTCACTTACCTGTGTGCAAATGTGCTTAGCATTTATATTTAAGCAATGATTACATCTGCTAAGCATAGTTCAGCCCTGGTAACCAGTGATCACAGTTCAATCTGATGAAATAGCAGGGTAATGACATCTTTAATAAGTGTATTAAACTCCATGTACATAACATACTTCTATGTGCTGTCATTACAGTAGCAAGGGGTGTGTGTATACTGTGTGGGACACCTGAGTATATATGGCTAGTACAACAATCTTTTCTCTTTGTATGTGTTGCATACATGGGTAGTATTCCAGGTTATATGCAGTCACACTTGCATGTACTGTATCCTTACGTGACTACTGTTAACAGTGCTTTCCCAAGTAAGAATAGATTGCAGATTATGGTACTGGAACCATACACCCCTGCATGCAAAGCTGGACTCTGAGTACTGACTGTCATGTTCTTGGTGTGTGAGCTGAGTATTATTAAGTGTTTGCTACTGGATATTGATCTGATATGTGGATATTAACTGTAAACTACTATGTGTATAGGACATGTCATTAAGGGCTGCTGTCATACAGTAATGGCATACCTATCAGTGTCAGATGCCTATCTGTCAAAACATTCATCCCAATGCATAACCAGTTGGCTAGATGATTTCTGTCTGTCCTCTGTACAGATGTGTGGATGTCGGGTTTCCATCTTAGCTGCTTACAGGCAATCTATGCTTGACTGACACTGACATGTCTGCCCAGCTGTGTTATGAATGCCACAGCTAGGATACCCCACCCTGTATGCACCACATGCCATGGATACCTCAACTAGACTACCACAATCAGCATAACATGCTTGGGTACAGGTCCCCTACCCAGACACTGGCCATGTTATGTAATATATTTTGCATATATGTCAGTTGGAGCATCTCAATGGCCCTGCTGCAAGAGAAAACCAGATGATTGGATTTTGCATTTAACTGTCACCCTGGGGATCACTCAAATGGCATCACTTGATAGATGACCTGCTGACAAATGTCAGATGACATTATACCAGTGTACCCACATCCCCTACTCTTCTCATCTCTCCATGGACATTAGACTGGTACACACCTAGAAACACCTGCACCTATGGATCCCAGTACTAGCAAATGTGTCAGTGTGCATTACTGAGGATAACAGTGCCTGTGTGTTTGTAAACTTGTAGTTGATAATACCATGAGGGCCTTCTCACCAACTACACCCCACATTGCCATAGTTAGGAATGGTTGTAGCTGTAATGGAAATTAAATATACCTTGTTATCTCTTCACCGTATGGGCTACCTGGAGCTTGCAGTACCAGCATGACACTTTTGTAAAAATGGGTAGATAGGCATGTGTTACCCTCTGAGTCCTGGCACGTGTGTGTATGTGTGCGAGTGGGTATATTTGTAGGATACAGCATTCTGAGGCCACACTCTCCAAATGCAATACACCTTGCCATACATTATAAGGGATAGTGATGTTGCTGATATTAGGAGAGCCATGACAAACCATCACCCTACTATCCCTGTGGCATGTGCAATAAATGCATACCCCTGTAGTAGCACTGATTAGATAGACAAGGGGTTGTATTGCAGTCCTGGTCAATGTGTGATTGTAGGTATGTCAGAGCATTATCATGGGTTTCAGTGAGTAAAATATCCAATGTGGGGTGTGGGTGCTGGGCATACTGTCTTTACACAATAGTACCCTCAGTACATGTCCCAAGGTCCACTATATGAGGACCTCTGTCACCATCAACCATACAGGTAACTTATTACACTATCCAGCCCAATGATACATGTGCTGTGTGCAAATTCTCTGTAACAGAATGGACTCACTGACAAGATAGTTAGCACTGATAAACCCAGGTCTCTCAGATGTGTCTATGACTGTTATGTGCTTGTCAATGTGTATATGACAGTATGTTATACCATGTATAGCTCATTAACACCCAGTACATTCCCCATTACCTTACTGTACATGGCCTGGTGATGTTCTTCACTTAACAATAAACTCTGGACACACCTTATTTTAAAAGCTGTGTGATGTGTGCAATTAAGGCCAAACACATTAGTAGCAATACATACCTAGGTAGGGGTTCTACTCTAAGTGTTGCCAAGTAAGTGTGTGTGTATGTGAAGGGATCTACTTCAGTGTGCATAAAATACATGTCACAAGAGGTCATTTGTCCGAGAACTGACTGGCAAATGCTAACATTTCAAAGGAATCATCTTGTGGAAATTCATTCCATCAAAACTAGTAGTAGATGTGTAAATGACCTCTTCCCCACTGTACAGCTGTACAGCAATACTGAGGTTGGTATATATAGTTGAGTGTGGATGTTGTGGCCACAGCCACCCTCACTGGGGTTATTGTTGTGTTCCCCCCCCCACTTAGTCTGCTGTAATACTGTACAGTTTATGTTAAAAGGTTAAGTAGTTGTCAATCACACTATGTGTGGTTCTACGCCACCCCACACCATCCAGAGTGGATGGCTGTGCCACCCACACCAGCTCACCTATGTTTACCAACTCCAGGATTGCACTACATTGGGGAAGAGGACATATACCCTGCCAGTACCATTGTATATGATGTTAAACTGGCAGACTGATTATTTACTGATGTGATGTTTTGTCTATTTTGTCTTGTTGGAATTACATAGGCTAAAATGAGTTCACTGCAAAATTAAGTACATACATGTGTACAGAATTCTCTGTGTATTGCATCAACAACAAAGCCTCTGTGTGTGTGTGTGTGTGTGTGTGTGTGTGTGTGTGTGTGTGTGTGTGTGTGTGTGTGTGTGTGTGTGTGTGTGTGTGTTATTCATAAACATTTGGTATGTGCTAACCAGTACACTTACCATTGTCCACTGTAGAAGAGCTGCTGACATAAGCCACCATGCACTTACCTATATATATCCCTCAGACTTATCAGCCATGTGGCACATGCAGTAACTGTTATACAGACCTGTTACTTGTGTCCAGCTGTACCCAAGATATGATACAGTCAATGTGTCACCTTAGTGCCATACCCCTTGTAGGAAACAACAGCAGACCAACATCCTACTGACACATAGACACCTACAACACAAACTGAATGCATTATGAAGACCACAATCTGTCAGTGTTAATAACAGTTAGAATGCATCATGGCTGGACAGCTACACATCCTGACATGTAAGCATTAAACTTTCCAGCTGAAAACATGTTACACACCATTACATTGCTAAACCTCAGTACATTCACCCTGTGCATCAGAACCATGTTAGCATGTCCCTGCATCGATGGTATGCATGACAGGGATGTGTCACAGGTATCATTATATGCACAGGGTGTGTTGTTGGTTTGCCAAGACCTAAGCTGAGCCATTTGGTTGACATCATGTGTCTGTGTTAGGGGGGTTTGTTATCAACTGGGCTGTGCAGATATGGTGTGTGTAGGTATGGAGGTGCCCTAGCTGTGTTGGTGATGTGTGTGTGTGTATGTATGCACACAGTTCTGCCATGTGGCTGCCCTATACAGGGGTTTGTTGGACAGCTACAGACCATAAATGGCAGGGTATACAGTTCACCATGTCCAGCTATGGACACAAGAACTTTGCCTGCCAGGGGTTACATGGGCACTACCAGGTACAAGCCCAGATATGGTACTCTCCCCTGATGATAAATGTCCACTAGATCTGGGTCCCCATTGGGACCAGCCAGGACCACGTGCATGTGGCCTGCTGTGTTGTGGTGAGGACAGAACCCCCGCCTTGCAGTGCTGGTGCTGGTAATGCCACTACGGGAGAAGCTGTGACTTGTTGCACGTCCATGTAGACCTCCACCTGTTGGTGTTGCTGACCTATGTCCACGTGGCTGTCACCCTACTCACACCATATGCTCTAACACAGACATTGCATGGTTGAGGATTCCCACCATCTCACTCAACCATCTATCCTGGACCTCTGGAAAATAATGGTGGGCACCTGCAAGATCATTGACATTGTCAAGTACAGCAGAATGAGTACCCTCTGGACTTCAGACTTTGTCTGCTATAACATTCCATATGTGCTTGTGCTTCCATGATGAACCAAAACATGTGTCTGGTGGCACCTGCTGTGGCACTTCTGCCAGGGTCATGATGGCCCACAGCTCACCTACGAACACCCCTGTACATCTGCCTGTGTGGTACCTCGCCAGTCATCTGGCTATGGCTGCTGTGTACAGACACACTTGCCATAGTCACCACACTGTCCTATCCCATGCCACCACTCGCCAACTGTCCCTCATCTATGGCCACTGGTGATGGGGTATGTATAGACATTGTGACTGTGTGTGGGGATGGAGTGGATACAAGTGGGATGTCAACCGATGGCACAGCTTCAGCCCCTGACAACCCTGCCTGTGCTGAACCACACTTATCATCATTGTCAGAGGCTGTATGGACACTAACATCAGTTTGCCTGCAGGAGGGAGCCTGACCCACCTTGCCACATGTGAGGGGAAAACAAAATATGCAATTTAAGACCTGTACATCATTGCTTACCTCTACACACACTCACCACCCCCCTCCCCACTCACACATACTTACAGGTGAGGTGGTACAAAGATATTACACAGACCTCTCAGTACCCAACAGTCAATATGCGTATGGCACGCAACAGCATGCACTGCAGCTATACTCAATCCTTGTTACCAACATTATACATCTCTGTGATGCATGAGTTTTGTTAGTAGGTGATGCCCCTTCCCCTGGAACACACTGCACCCATGTACACAGTATTGTTGTGCACCTGTTCAGCACCCTGGCATGTACTGTGCACCATACCTCACGAGTGTACACACCATTGCTGAATGTATATATATGTGGCAGTTATGTTTGCTCTGTTTCTCACAGCCCCTGTGTGTTAGTCTGACACATACCTGGGATGATATGAGGACAGAAGTCAATAGTGAATGCCTGACCTCTGATTTCCAGATCTCATCATCAGCAGTGAAAGTATGAGCAATAAAATCCAGTTACACTGACAACCTTCAAAGCTTACTGTGGCTATGAGGAGTGTACACACCCTTATTGACATGCCAGCCTCTTCCATGATATGCAATGGGGCCACAATACTGCATATGTTAACATTACACACACCTGATATGTGACATATGACCTGTGCAATCAAATGCAGTATCAAACAAATATGTTAGTGGTGCAGATGCTGATTGAGATGCATACAATATGTGGGTTGCATAAGTGTGCACACCCTTAACATGTGGTTTGTTGCAGCACCTGTTAAGGGAACTACAGCAGTCACTATTCCTGGATGGGGTATACTAGCATGGCCCATCTTCACTTGCCATTATTTAGTCACTCCACCCTACAAGTGTCCCTCAACTCTGCCAGATTGCAAGGTCAGCTCATGTGCACAGCCCTTGGAGATCACACAATGTCTTCACTGTTGCTGTGTTGTCAGGGTTATGGCTTGTACAATTCATGATCTTAACTGTGTTCAGATACAGCCATGCTTAGCGAGCTTTGGATCTATGCTTCAGTTCACTGTTGTGTTTCAGGAGGACATCCCTTCCCATCCTCAGCCATATTGCAGATGCTTGAAAACTATGGGCCACACATGAGTATCATTTTGCAATGATCCAAATTCAGAATGCCATGTCTACTGGCCTAGTTTCTGCTAATGAACAGGAAACCGAAAGGTGTACACTGGCACCAGCAAGGTACAGATGGGGATGGGGGGTGGAGTGAGGTGTTGCTTGTGCACCACATGTATCTTTATTAATGCTGTCTGTAGGATTCAGTCTTGGTCTCAGTACACCATTACACATTGCAACACATGCGTTTGGGAGACTTGATGTTATGCATATGCTACCTGTAGAGAACCCTGGATGATGTTTCCTGTGGAACAACTCTTCCATCTGATTACCCTAACCCACAGGCCACACTTATGCAGAGTCCAGGTGACTGTCGACACAGGTACTGCACAGGCAGTACTTGCTAGACATTCCTGCAAGTCCCTCAGTGTTGATGAATATTTCTGGGCAGCCTCCATGACCTGTTTGCAACATGTGCTGTCATCTGTCTTGAATGGGCATCTGTTTATTTTCTACATTAATGTTGTCCCATACTTCATAGTCACATGCATGACTGCACTGTTTGCCATAGTATATGCAATGGTGAGGTAAGGCTATGTCTCCCACTCCTGAGTGCTACCTTTCAGATATGGGATCCATTCTATTGTTTGTAAGATGTGTGCAAGCCATGGCTGCCTCTGTTGCAGGTGAGTGGGCAAATGCCATGAACATACTTCTTGGACAGCAGACCATTACTTGTTGTGACATTGAGGCCCTGTACTTTATGGAAGGTGAGTACTCAAGAAAAGCGAATGCTGTCAGTACCTCAAAAGCTGTTTCCACAATATGTTATTTGGAGTGTGTGCACACATATGCTTCCAGTCTTTGTTAAGGTATGTATTCCCCATATTTGTTGTCCTAACATAGGATTCCATATTACACATTCATTGCTCATGTTAGGATCAACATTACAGGTTGTAAAAGGTGTGGAATGTGGTATTGTGATATGCCATTGTGTAGATCTGTAACAGTTGCCATTATAATAGTGGTGTATACACTGTTTTAGCCACTGTATAAGGGTAATGTTTCAGACATGTCCCTACTATAGGCCATTTGTCCCACCATTATGTTTATCTCTGACTACACATCTTGCACTGACAGGTTGTTAGGTATACTGGAGGACTCTTACATACCCTTTGGATATGCCAGTATGGTGACCACTGTGATGCAGTGCAGTTAACAGCAACAATAGGTGAACACGTACAGCATTCATTATGGGTAGGTGTGTGAAATGTGTGCATGGCAGATACCATGGCCATAACATGGCTGGTGTATTGGCAAACCTGAGCAAAACAACTCCATACTCACCAGCTGCAGATTGCCACCCAAGTAGTATACCAAAGGGACCTACATAGTTGTACGAGAGATGTAATGTCAGTAGCCACACCTGTGGCATTGGTACAGTGTGGGAGCAGCATTTCAGTACATCAACAGTACAAACCCACAATAGTACAGATTATGCACATCTGTTTATAACTACACTGCAGCAACAGACTATGTTATCTGACATATGCATGAATATACTTTACAGATTAAGATGGATAAGCAACAGTGGTCTACTAATGTGACCAAGGGCCTTACCTGCATGCTCCTCGTCCATTGTGCAGGTAGCACCCACCTCCACAATGCTATCATCAGGTTCCTGGCTTGGATGGAGGGCGGGTGCCCCAAGGCTGACAAGGAGCTGCTCAGCATATGTCAGTGAGGGCTGGAGGACATGACCCCCACCTGTGTCTAGCTGGTCACTCCTAACTGCAGCAGCACGCTGACGGCATGGTAGATGAGATCAGTGCAACAATGTCACACCTGCTCAAACCTGTGGTTATGCAGGCTGACATAATTTACCCTGTGGATGAGCTCATTCCACAGGGCAGTCCTCTCCTGCAGATCATGGGTCGTGCATCCAAAGACAGCTCTGTGATGTTATACAAGGAAGTTTATTATTATATCATTCTCCTGGTGAGTATACGCAGGAAGACACTCATGGGACATGGTACCTGGAAGACATAAACTGGAAAAAAGGTCAGAGGACCTCATACTGCAAGGATATAATAGTTGTTAATTGACATTTCTCTCTCCCCCCACCACCATATCTGCAACAATAATCTGAGCACACAAATCAATGGGTATGTTTACACCAAACCTACTGTTGGGACATATATCTTATTGTTCAATAAATATTGAAATGTGTTTCTATTCATGTTCCATGTTGAAACACTATCTTTGGTGGCCTGTTGCTATCAATGTAACCTGGATGCCGTTGTAATGCCCACTGTGATTCCATACATGCATGTGTTCTGTTTGCTATGCAACTGTTCCAAATCTGGTGTTTTGTGTTAATGTGAATATCCATGCATGCTGTTATAACTAATCCTGGATTGTGTTGACTATTACTCACCCACATATGTTCTAAAACTGCTACACAATTACATGTTTGGGAAGGCTGTTCCCAGCAGACCCACCTCTTCCACCAAACCTGGCCATGGCACCGGGCTGCAGCACATCTGGGACCCACCCCAGGACCACCTCATCTGCTGGTCCTGCACTACCTTCAGGTAGAACCACCTCAAGGGATGCCCACCCCCCCTGGGAGCAGGCACAGACAGGAGCCTGTCACCTGAAGTCAGGCCCAGGGTCTGGTGCATAAGGAGCTCCACAGAAAATTGGGAGATCTGCTATACCAGCTTGAGAGCCTTGTGGTATAATTAGAGGGTCAGCCTGCCCCTCCTGCTCAGTCCCCAGCACAGCCCTCTTCAGGGCCATGAAGGTGCAGTGGTGACTGCCCATGGGAGGGGACCTCAGTCCCACTGTTTCCATTTTGGGGCTCAAGGGATTCCAATTTCCAAACACCCCTCCCCTCCAAGGTGTTTACTCACCACATGTGTCATATACCACCCTTGTATGCTGTCTTGTCTGTCTTCAGACCCAACCTACCTCCCCAAATATATCTACTATCCTTCCCCAACATCCCTCTCTCACCTTAACAAAAAAGGGCAGTATGTTCCCCCCAAAAATTTCACACAATACATAAATGTCCATTTTGCACCCGCTTACAACTTCTTAAAAGTGCCTTAATCACTCTGTATCCAACAGCACTTGTTCTGGCCAGAAAATAAATTACCAGCCCTTGCAAGTGTCTAACCCAGGACCCTGCACACCATAGCCACAGCAATTTACTACAAAGCAATCTGAGCTGCAGATATATGTGATGTTTTCTCAAACATATCATGCAGCACAGCCATTCAACAGTAGGGAAAAAGTTTATATATATATATATATATATATATATATATATATATATATATATATATACACATATATACACACACACACATACACACATTATATATATATATATATATATATATATATATATATATATATATATATATTTTATATATATATATATATATATATATATATATATATATATATATATATATATATATGTTTGTATATATGTAGACATACATGTATATATATATATATATATATATATATATATATATATATATATATATATATGTAGACATACATGTATATATATATATATGGGCCTACTTTAGATTGTCAAAAAATTAAAATCTCGAGTGCTCACATGAGAGAAAATGCAGATATTCAGTTTTTTGGATCGCAGTATGGTGGAGATTGTGATATTTGCCCTTTTTTCACTGTAGTGTGATCTTGGAGTAGGAATATGTATTTAGCGGGGAGTGTGGGGGTGCAACCCCCCACAATAGCAATTTTGAATACCTGCATATTCGCTCATGTGAGCATTTGATATTTTGATTATTCATTGTTCTGACATAGACCCTATATATATATATATATATATATATATATATATATATATATATATATATATATATATATATAGTGCATTCAGACATCGGATCCACACTCTGAATCTCCTTCCTCCACAGCTGAACTGTTCTGCCTTGCTATGAAACAGAGCATCACATGTGGACACAGCCTAACATCAGTGGGAGATAGATAGGGACAAATCGTAGATATTCCTATTACAAACCCATGAAGTCTGTGCATGATACATTTCACATTACCATGACTGTTCCAAAGGTGTTGGGGTCTGAAACTCGTGTGTTTATCATGACTTCATTACTTCCACCTTCAGCTATTTGCCAGACTAATATAGATGTTTGGAGGAACAGAACAAACTATGATGGCTTAAATCTTGACATTTTATGCAGATCTGAACAGTTGACAGGTATGGCCCACTGCCCACAAGGCCAGATGCTATGTCCATAGCAGTTGTTCAGCAGGACATGATTACAGCAAGTCTTGATGGCACATATAAATCTTTCAACATCATCTATCCCATTATTACAGACCAAGTACTACATTCAATTACATGCTGACATGTTTTGCATACCTGTTTTACTATTGTGCTCTCTTATGTGTACCAGTTGAATGTCTTCCTTGCTTGTTATTTTTTTTTTTTTTTTTAGTATTTTTAGTATTATTATTTTTTTCTCTCTCTCTCTTTCTATCTCTCTCTCTTTCCACAACAGGGATTGAGCTGGTTTGAATAGGTTGCAGCATGGCTTTGTAGGTGATGCTCATGATCAGGTGATGTCCTCTGCACCACTTGCTGTTCCCCAGTTGCTAATTGCATGCATTCAGCTGTGTAGTACTTCCAATAGCCAATGTCATATTAACCCAGTACTATAAATGACTACATCATGTGGACATTGTCCCTTTACCTTTCCTGTATGGAAGGGATCCTTCCTGTGTATGGGCAGCAGTGTTACAGACAGCAGGTAGCAATACCTCTTACAAAAGGACTTGTGGACACAGGCAAACTACATGTTTGTATAAGGTTCCAGACCTAGGGGACGGTGTGTGAGTATTGCTGTTATATGCATTGAATACTGCTAGTTTTACAGAGTTTGTCTGTACATGCTAGTTTTGCATGGAATGCAGTCTGCCTGCATAGCTCTCAACTCTGGGCCTATCCACATGATGACCAGAAAATTGGCTATTATGTTTTGTCTGTTCACCACACAGGTCTTGTCTCTGACATATCAGTGTCATTCTCTCCATTGAATGCTGTCAGTACATGGCAACATCCATTTGTGTTTCTGACTGCATATTCCTGAGTAAGGGTATGTTGCAACCAATCCTGCAACACCAGCAACTTTCAGTGTATAACAGCAATATTTCAAATATGGCCCTATGTTTCAGCCTCTGTCCTTCACCTATATACCAGGCTTTGTCCAGATGTCATGCAGTAACAGGTTGTTAGGTAATGGCCTATCATTATTTAGTGCTGGCATTCCTGCTATCGTTCCAGTGATGTTGTGGACTCCCACACAAATTGGGGTAGGGTCTTTCTCTCTCTCTCTCTCTCTCTCTCTCTCTCTCTCTATATATATATATATATATATATATATATATATAAGGGATACAGCTGGACAAAAACTGTGTGACCCTGTACAGTTCAGATGTTAGTGTATGGAGAACACTGATATATGCCCTTGTAAGACATTTTATGGGGGAGGGGTATTAAATGTTTTTAACCTAGGCTGATACAACATGTGATGGATATCAGTAATAAGAAACTATAAGGTATATGGCTGTACAATTTCATATGTTTCACCATAGGAGCAGTGGTGGGCTAGAGCTTACTGTCTTACACACAGTTCTGTTTGTCAGTGTGATAGTGATGTTTTAAGTTAAGCATTGTTATGTAACAGATACATTTACATTGTGAAAACTAATACTTTTCTTCCTAGGGGTTGAGTACAAGAGTGTAATTGGAGGCTGCTGAACTACATCTGTAATGAAGTGCTGATTGATTCTTATCTTGAAGGCAAGTGTGTCTTTTACTGTTGTACTACTTGAAGGCTTTAGCCTAGATAGCAAAGTATGTTATGTCTTGCAAACTACTGTATCATATATTTTGTTTCAGAGTTGCATTAATCAGTTATTATGTATTTCAAACACCTAACTGCTATAAGAAATGGTATAAACAACTGAAATAGTACACAAATAAAAATTTACATGTATTCAAACTTGTGTGATGTCCTGTCCTTTGCATTGTGTGTGGGTATATGTTTCATGCAATCATTCTCATTTGTAGGAAATAATCAGACGCTGACCATTTGAAAAGTTGGCAACTGTAGGAATAATGGCTGTTTGATATGCTGTGCACCCTCTATATATACTCTTTTTATATATATATATCTATAAGTAGTTATATATTTATATGTGTATGTATGTGTATACACACACACACACACACACACATATATATATATATATATATATATATATATATATATATATGTGTGTGTGTATATGCATCATTGGAATATTTATCCACATTATACATTCCCTATGGTAGACGGAATGTTCTGCATGATATGTTACAGAAATCATCAAAAATCTTACTTCAAGAAAGAGTGTTAAACACTCATCATCAAATTTTCTTCATCATGAAAAGGAAGAGAATCCAAGCAAGATTTGTCCTCAAGGTCTTGGGTTGGATGGCTGCAGTTATTACCTTGGCTTCTATAGCGCGCTTCCACATGAGAATTCTGCAGTGGCTCCTGTTGGCTCAATGGTCATTCCAGGATTTACCAATGTCACATCAAATTTGCATCATGGAGTCGTGCAAGAAGAATTTAGCATGGTGGCTTCAATCCCCTCTGGCATCAATGGGCAGACCATTTCTAACCCCCCAACCCTTAGCCACAGTGACCACAGACGCTTCCCCAATAGGGTCGGGGGGCATTATCTGGGACAGAATTTTCAAGGGACTTGGCAAGAACACGAGTACTACTTGCACATCAATGTCCTAGAGATGAGAGCGGTGCTTCTGGCATTTCAAGCACTTCAAGACTCTCTAACTAAGGGGGCTATAGCAATTCAGACAGAAAATATGTCGGTAGTATGGTACATCAACAAACAGGGCAAAGCCAGGTCTTATCCCTTGTGCTGAGAGGCTCTACGAGTATGACAATGGGTGATGTCTTCTCAATGCTTTCTGGCCACAATGCATATTCAGGGGAAATCCAGCATGATAGCAGACAAGCTAAGCAGGGCTATTCTGATGCCTCACGAGTGGCCCCTGAAACAGGAAGTTGCAGAGCTGATTTTTTTGCAAATGGGGCCAGCCATGCTGCAATCTTTTCACCACTCCTCTCAGCAACAAATTCAGCAGCTACTTTGCCCTAGTCTCACCACCAGGACAGTCTCCCAGGGATGCACTGGTTCATAATTGGCCCCTGGGACTGCTTTATGCCTTCCCACCATTCTCCCTGATACCCAAGGTTCTTCAGAAAGCACAGTCATTGGGTTGCAAGTTAATTCTCATTGCTCCTTACTGGCCTTGACAGATTTAGTTCCCATTCCTCTGGCCTCATCTGCAAGGGGAGCCTTGGATACTGGACCCAGATCCAGATCTCCTGACACATCAGTTGGGTGTTCTCCACCCTTCCATCCATACTCTCAAGCTGACGGCTTGGTTTCTCCACTTCCGGTCTTAGCCAGGCTCCATGATCTTTTCCGGGCAGTTCAACACATTTTGATTTCATCCAATAAACCCACTACAAGAAAACTTTATACTTGTAAATGGAAGAGGTTCTCATTTTGGGCAAAAAAGAACAACATTGATCCTTTTACTGCCCCCATTTCTAAGATTCTGGATTTCCTTGCTGAAACATTTGAACAAGAAGCAGCGGCTGCTACTATCCGAGTTCAGCTTGCTGCCATTTCTAATTTTCATGTAGGAGAAAATGGGATCTAATATCATGTCCCATAGGCTATGTAAAGCATTCCTAAGAGGTACTATCATCTTAAAACCTCCAATAAGAGAACCCCCCCAAGATTTAAATCTAGTTTTAGAGGCGCTCATTCTCCCTCCCTTCAAGCCAGCTGCTTCTTGTCCTTTGAAGTTTTTGACATGGAAGACCTTTTTCTTCACCACCATTATTTCAGCTAGGACGGTTTCAAAGATACAGGCCTTATCTAATCGTCCCCCATACTTTATTTTCCACAAATATAGGGTTTCTCTCAGAACCAATCCCTCCTTCTTACCCACGGTGTGTTCAGAGCACAATTTAAATCAATCCATAGAGCTTCCTGTATTCTTCCCCAATTATGGCAAAAGGCAGAGTATATGCTCCATCAATTGGATGTTCATAGACAGTTATGTTTTCATTTACACAGGACTAAGGATTTCAGAAAATCTGACCAAGAGTATATATCCTTTGCAGACAAAAAGAAAGGTTGTCCAGTCTCTAAAGTGACCTTATCAAAGTGGCTTTCAGACACTATCATCCATGTCTACACTTTGCGGAACAAAGAACTTCCATGAAAAATTAAAGGATACTCAACTAGGACCTTGGCTACTTCTATTGCTTTTCAAGCCAAACTGCCTTTACATTCAATGTGTGTGGCAGCTACATGGGCTAATTCTCATACCTGAACAGGGCATCCTTTGGTTCCACTGTCCTGAAGAGTCTTTTCCAGTGAGCCACCCAGGATATAGGTGCTGGGGAAGCTGTCCCAACCATCAAGAATGAAGGCGGGATGGGGACAACATTTAAAGAAGTTATGTACTCACCAGAACATTCCATGTTTCTTGTCCTTCATCTCACCTTCCTTCTTGCATCGCACCCTCATTCCCCCACCTGGATGATCGAGAGGAGTTTTTTCTTCCCTTTTGTTTGGCTACACTGGCTGAGTTCCCTTTTGTTTTCAAGTTGGTTAGACCTAGCCTTTATTTTCTTTCTCTTTGCTGATGATTAGACACTCATATGCAGGTCATTTTCTCATAAGTAAGTTTAGTAAAAATTTGGACTTATTTAGTCTGGTGGGTTATCATAAACAAGATCTGGGTAACTACGGCTAGGCATGTTGGGATAGGTGCTAGCCTCGAGCCAGTAAAAAGCTCTTGAGCTATAGTATACAGCCGAGTTGGAGCCAAGGATCAGCTTATCATCTTACAGCTGAGATGGTTTACTGTTAACTTGTTGTGGCTATTTGTGTAGGGCCCTGGGTTCAAGGCTTGCAAGTGCTGGTTATTGTGTTGCAAGGCAGATCAGTTCAGTTCAGCTGTGGAGGAAGGGATAATGGCAATAACTACAAGATATCCCTATTCTGGGCCATTTCACCCCCAATACCAGTGCCTTTGGTCAGATGTTTTGCAGTGAGAGGTTCAGAGCATGGATCCAATGTGCGAATGCAATATATATATATATATATATATATATATATATATATATATATATATATATATACATATAGACATATACATATACATATAGATAGAGACATACATACACACACACACACACACACACACACACACACACACACACACACACACACACACACACACACACACACACACGCACATATATATATATATATATATATATATATATATATTATATATCTACATATATAAATACATTTTCCCTACTGTTGAATGACTGTGCTGCATGATATGTTTGAGAAAACATCACACTTATGTACAGCCGGAAATAGCTTAGTGGTAAATCACTGTGGCTATGGTATGCAGAGTCCTGAGTTCAAGACTTGCAAGGGCTGATTATTTTGTTGCTGGGCAGAACAAGGGCTGTTGGATACAGAGTGATTAAAGCACTTTTAAGCAGTTGTAAGTGGGTTTGCTAATGTCTGGCTAAATAGGCTTACAGACAGCCCGACAGTGCTTAATCTGTGTAGCCATTGCTTGCCACCATGCAAACAGGCTTAAACCCGCTTACTACTGCTTAAAAGTGCTTACTCCTGCTGGTAGTGCAGGACCAGTGGATGAGGAGGTCCCAGGGTGGGTCCCAAATGTGCTGAGGCCTGGTGCCATGGCCAGATGAGGGGGGAGAGGTGGGTCTGTTGGGACCAGCCTTCCTAAATGTGCTTTGGTGTTGCAGTTTTAAAACATCTGTGGGTTAGTAATAGTCAACACAATTCAGGATTAGCTATAACAGCATGCATAGATATTCCCATTAACCCAAAACACCAGATTTGGAACAGTTGCATAGCAAACAGAACACATGCATATATGGAAGCACAGTGGCCATTACAAAGGCATGCAGGTTCCATTTATAGCAGCAGGCCACCAATGATAGTATTTCAACATGGAACATTAATAGAAACACCTTTCAATATTTATTGAACAATAGGACATATGTCCCAACAGTAGATTTGGTGCAAACATACCCATTGATTTGTGTTTTTAGATTATTGTCATAGATATGGTGGGGGGGATATCAATTAACTTATATATCCTTGTAGTACTCACAAATTTAATGATTATTGCTCTAATCATTAAGGTACACTTATTATTTTTATTACAATACCCTATGGCCTTGGATTGTGAAGTGGTATGTTTGTACACAGTGTATACTTCAGCTGTCTTATAGCTAAATTCTACATCTCTTACCTGGTAGACCTGTGGAGGGAATGTTTGTTAACACTACCTGACTGTTTCTACACATATTCCCAGACTTCAAGTTAAAATTATGCACATACCTCACAATCTCTTAATGCACACACTCTGGACAAAGCTTGACAACATGGGTGTACAAATAGAGACATGTTTTGAATATTGCTGTCATAAACTTGGAGAGTTGCTAGAGTGACAGCATTTGTTTTAGTATACATTTTCTGAAGGTTTTGAGGTCTGAAAATCAAATGTATGTCATTATTTAGTGACTACAATTCTTAGATCATCCCACTGATTTGCGAGGTGGACAGAGGAACAGGCAGAAAATATAAGCCAATTATCTGGACATTCTGAAAACTCTGTAGAGTTGGGAAATATGATTATGCATACGGCTTACTACCACTCCCAGGATTCGGACCATGGCTGTGTCTGCTAAAAATGCAACAATTCAAGTTGCAGTAGAGTGTACTATTTGGATACTGCTGTTTATTCCCTCGGTGTTTTCTGTCTAAGTCTCTCTTGGTTGTACAATCTGACCTTGTAATTACAACAGTCTTATACAGACTTTCCTAGACATATTTTTAGATAGCACAGTGTGACACAACAGTACTATTCTGATATCAGATGTTACTGAATGCTACATGTCAGGCCATACTATACCAGAGTAAACACTACCAGTCCAGGATTTAAATCTTTATTGGCCGGCACAATTTTCTTATATGACAGACCTGTGAAGGGAATGTTTGTTAACACTACCTGACTGTTTCTACACATATTTCCAAACTACAAGTTAATATTATGCACATACCTCTCAATCTCTTAGACAAAGCTTGACAACATGAGGGTAGAAATAGGGACATATTTTGAATATTACTCTCATAAACTTGGAGAGTTGCTAGAGTAACATGATTTGTTTTAATATACATTTTCTGAAGGTTTTGAGGTCTGAAAATCAAATGTATGCAATTATTTAGTGACTACAATTCGGAGATCAGCCCACTGATTTGCCAGGGGGACAGAGGATCAGGCAGAACATATGAGCCAATTATCTGGACATTCTGAAAAAATCTCTACAGTTGAGAGGTATAATTATGCATACAGCTTACTACCACTCCCAGGATTCGAATGTCTGCTAAAAATACCATTCTAAGTTTCAGAAGTGCTACGTGGATATTGCTGTCTATCTCGTCAGTGTTTTCTATTTAAGTCTCTCTTGGTTGTACAATCTGATCTTGTACTTACAACTTTCTTATATAGACATCCCTGGACTTTTTTTTATGTAGCACAGTGGGGGTAACAGTGGTTAATACAACATTACTATTCAGAGACTGCAACAATAAATGCCATGCAATACCAGAGTAGACACAACCAGTGCAGGATTTAGAGATTTATTGCCAGGCAGTTAAGTTTTATTTAAATATGACCTATATGGAACTATTACTGTCATATTGTCTGGTTTATTCAGTACAACCCATACACAGTTTTTATACTGCCAGGTGACTTTCTACTACTTTATATTTATTTGGTATGACTACTAGAAGCAGGGTTGTTACTCACCAGCCTAGCAATACAGCCTTTGCAGCCTATTAGCATAGGCTTCCTGATTCACAGCCAGCTCAGCTGCAACTGTAAGGGAAATAGAGAAATATTTAGGCACACGGTGCTGCGGTAGCATTGTCGCCTCACAGTAAGACGCTGTCCGGTTCGATTCTCAGCCATAGCGTCTTCTGCGTGGAGACATGCGTGAATGGGCGTACCTTCATTGAATGTTGTGCATCAGGGCTGGTAACTCGGCATGTAAAAATCAACTACCAATCATTAGCGGACGGAGTTCCACTGTGGTGACCCCTAACCGGGAAAAGCCGAAAGACAAGACCTATCCATCATATACACAGGTTGTACATTAGTAAATAGTTATTATTATGAGTAATTACACATTGCTGGGACATCACCCCTCTGCCTTGCTTCTTGGACCAACTCATCCAAGAGCTCCCTCTTTCTCCATGTCAAGTCGGCATAGTGGTGTCGGACCTGCTCATCAGTCCGAGGGATACCAGTGGCACTGGTGAGATCATGGGTGAGATGGTCCCAGGCTTCCGCTTTATATTGGAAGTCCTGGTACTAGGCATGCAGCAGTCTCTCATAATGGTTATGTACTAGGGCTCGTACCATGATTCTGGACACCTGTATGCCCCAGCACTGCACACAGAAGCACATGCCCACACCAACTCTTGCCATACTGCCTAGAGTGGGAAGCTTCAACCAGTTATGAGCTATATTCCTGCCTATGGGGTTTAAATACAGCTGATTTCCTGCCCTTTGCCGTGATTGGATGGTTCTGAATATGCTGAGCTAAGCTAAGCTACGGGCAAACCTGCTTAGCTAAAGTTGGCAGTGCTTAAAGGGACAGGTTCAGTACTGCTTACCCATGGGCAAATCCACTCAGCTGGGCTACTCATTGCTTAGCAGTCATATTTCCACAATGCTTACATCTGGTAAGCAGAGCTGTATAATGCTTAGCATTGCTTATTTTTCATTTTATAGACTATCTGCTGTATGGCATTGATTCATCATTCATTACATATTATAAATTTGTTTACTGTCCCTGACATCCCCAATGTGCTTTCATTACATTTATTCATGTGTGACTATACTGTATGGGGCACTTGTGTTTATATGGGGGTTTCACAACTTTATTAAACTGACACCTCACATCTGGACCTAATGCAGTATTCTGGTTAACAAATATATGTTATTTAGCAGCTAATAATAAAAATAATGTTTATGTACTGCTTTCACATGTAAAATGCAAACTGGTTACAGTGGGGATTGACCCAGGAACGGCTGTTTATAAACTAGATGCTCTAACCACTACACTATTGCAATACTATTTATGTTAGATGTCTCTTGCTATTTAACTTCTTGTGCTGTTTAAGCTGGACTAAGCATAGCTAAGCAACGGGCACACCCACACAGCTATGCTTAAACTTTATTGCATTTATAAAAAAAAAAAGAATTTTTGTTGTGTTATTTTATCTGTACCCTTTAGAATATCCCTGCTAATGCTGAACCTGTTATATTATCAACTTTCTCCTTTGTGGGACAATTGTCCCTTTTGGCTTTGTCCACATTCCTTACTCTGACAGGTTGGGAGGTGTGCGCTATGTGCTTATGCTACCTGTGTTATCCTAACAACTTTTGGCTTGGTAAGGATGATTGTCCCTTATGCCTTTGACCAGATTTGTTATCCTGATGGGTTGGGGGTGTTATGAGCATTCTAGCACATTTTAAATTGCTGTGGTGAACAGGAACTGTCCCTGCCATGCAGGAATAACTTATTCTTGCACGTCTGCTTGCTGAATCCCAGGGACTCTAGACCTTCTTTGTTAAATAATCCTGAACCTTTAGTCAGTATTGATGCCCTACCACCAGTCAGGAAATCTGATCATATGGGCCTTGACACTACTATCCCTACTCTGGGTTACTCTGTCAAAGTAACAGACATCTTCAATATAAAGAAGTCAAACATGCCTATATATGTGTTAGCACTGATAAAAAAGACTGTCTAGAGATGTGTAATAATAACACATGCGACACTTGGAAACTGCTTGACATGACTTGTAAAGAATATTTGATTGAGTGCATTGTAAAGAAAGTTACTGACATCAAAAGCCCTACAGCACAGCCACCCCCCCCCCCCTGCTCCATGGAATGATAAACTGGTTAAAATTGGCTAAGAATAAAAAGTAATCTTAGAGTACATAAGGAATAGAAAAAAAAAAAACAACCAAAAGTTCTTACAATATGGCAGCCCAAAGAGTTCATCAGGTTATCCAGTCTAACAAAGCAAAATGTTAGGAATAACTTGCAAAAAAGGCTTTTCAAATATGTGACCTTTTAGAAGTGAAGTTATTTTAAAGTTGACCTGCTATGTATTTAACAATCAAAATATGTTCATTAGTAACTATTTTTAGGCTAGTAGTTTCAGCATCATCTGACTCCTGTGCTCATTTTTCAAAAGGGCCACTTGAAGTTACCAGTTGTAGTTGTCCCAGTATTACATCTGAGACCATTTATTTATCCTTGATGAAAATTAGTGCTAACATCAAAATGGGTCCTGATAATATATCAGGACGATTTATCCATAGTTGAATGATTTATTTATCAATCACCTTACTTCTTTATTAAATACACTTGCTGCACAGAATTGCGTAACCCATTTGGAAACTAGCAAATATTGTTACAATACAGGGTAGAGATATGATAAAACTGATACCTACTACCCAATTAGTCTTTCAGCTAAGTTTGTGTTAAATGTTTTTAAGGAGAAGGTCAATATAGGATGACTGATGAGGCAAATCAATATGTCTTTAACAGACATTTAACATTTTCTTATCTGGCTGACTATTCAGATCCTATGTGTAAGGCCCTCAATGAAGGATTAAGGGTTGGAGATGTTTAGCTTGATGATCCTGAGGTATTTGCTAGTATCTACCACATTATCATTATTAATATATTAACATCGTTCAGTGTAAGATTTTACCTCATGTGATGGATTGAAGCTTAGCTGTAGATAAGACAGAGTTGTGGATCAGGTACACTTCCCAGAAAGGTCACACATTTTTACCAAAATCTCACAAACGTCAGTTTTGAGACTAATTTTGCTTAAATGCTTTTTCCTTTTTTCCTACCTCACCAAAACCATGAAAAGTAAAAAATGCTGATGGCATCAAAAACATGCTATTGTAACATATGAGGATTATATAATCCCTCTTATCAACTGCTTAATCAAAGTCTCAGACTGTTTAAAAGTACATTGCCTGAGACCTAACCATAATAAGTGCATTGTGATGTTCTAGTTTACTGGTAGAATTGCATCCGTGATTATTCTGAACCCAGAAATTATTCACTGTTGGCAGCATTAAGACATGGCTATGTTAATAAACAATAACTTACATTTAAAAAAAACAATGATGAAACAGAAGGCAGGCACCAAAATTATAAGTTTGATATTTATACGGCATGTCAATTTGGTCAACATTACTGACTAAGAAGCATGTTTCATATTTTAGACCTATTGTTGAACATAAATCTGTGTTATGTTTACACTCAAGGGACAATTTGTTTGCATTAGAATATGTTCAAAGGAAATTTGCAAATACAATTTCAAATTATAAAGTAACGCCCTACCAGACAATTTGAAATTCTTAGGTGTTCATTTGATTACATATTGCTATATCACAGGAAAATACTGTTTTACATGCAAAGTCGTCGACAACGAAAGACTGAGACTATTATTGGGTCTAGAGATCATGAAAATAACTATACCTTTAAGTAAAAGCAAACTTTTGTGAAATGAGTCAAAGGTTTAGAACCATCAAGAGGAACAGGTTTATCTCATTGTCAGTTGTCATAAATTGGAATACGTTTCCTGTATTCATAAAACTTCCTGAATTCTTAAACTCATTGACTTCTTTGTGGAACCATCTGCATTTACACCTGATGTGATGGAACATCTGTTTCAGTATGGCCCTCACACCCAAACACAGAAAAACAATAAACTACACAATGCTGAAGCTATGCATGTGTTAATCACATGATGAAACAATGCATGAAAGAAGCTGGAAAGCCAAAGATAATGGAGGTGGTGGATAGTACTTAAATGATAGGGTTTAATATCTATTTTTAGCAAGATAAATAGCAATGTAGCAATATAAAACTGCAACGTAAACTATTAGTTTCAGCTAAATTTGATAATCATTTCTGTGATGCAGATAAGAAACTTCTCTGTGTCCTTTGGAAATGAGTTAAGGATATAAAAAATAGAAAAATAGGAAATACCTCAGTAGTAATTAAATTGCCAGTGAGGAAATGGAGAGTTAAAATGCACTGAAACAGTTTGATAGAATCACAAAGTCCTTAAAGCATTCATAGAAGTGATCATAAATACTAGCATCCTCTTCATTTTAATAACTCTATGTATTTTTGATATGCTGACTGGATATGTGAACTCATCTAAGATATTTTTTTTCAGCAATATTACAAGCCAGATGGTATGTAAATATGCACAAACTTTCCTGAAACAGATGAAATGATAAATCAGTGGAGAAGCACTGAACTGCATACAGATACACAATGCAGACTTACACACAGCTCTGTATTTGTTTCAATATTGGTATTATGTATGGTTATTTGTCATCAAAGAACCTGAAGAAAAATTGTAGTTAATAGTTTCAGTTCTGCCTTTCAATAGTGAATGTCTACGGCACAGATAATCAGATGAATCTAAGGTATTTAGCCTAAATATTTGACCAAGCCATCAACATATCCCATGTAGAGAAATATACTTTAATTTCATTAATAACTTAACTAACTTTACCAGTTTCTTTAAGAAGCTAAAAAGGTATTCTGGATATGACAACCTAGGATACAAAAGACTTGGTAACCAAGATAGTCATTGTATGAGGAAGAATTAAATGAACAAATGTGAAAATGGTGTATTTAAAGCATAAAGATCCAAAGTCCTACATTTAATAAGAGCTAAATTTAATGGGGAATAAGATTCATATGCATTTTTTATTAGATAGCAACACAATGGAGGACATATCTTCATGTACCCTTATGGATAGTCACCCAGTCATCATGAGTAAGAAGTATCCATCTCCCTTACTGTTTGGATTTCTCTTTGTGGCATATATATATGAAATATGACATAGCTAGTAGCAACTCAGGAATCTAGAACAAGACATTCATTTATAGTTGGTGGTTGCTATTTTTATTAAATTGAGAATGTCAGAAATGTAAACTTAGATAGAAATATTGTTATCTTTATGACTTTACAGATAGTGAGCAATAGATTTTTAAATTTGTATGGTAAGTCTAAAAATGTAGTCAGTCAGTGCATATATACATTAACTTGTGAAACTGATGCTTTAGATTTAATCAAGCTCATATCTGAGTATAGTAATGTTATGGCTGGTTAAGGCCACTTTAGTGCCTTTGATGTGGTATTAATTATGTCTTTTTTCTTTTCCAATGGGTGAATTACTGTGCATCCATAGATGTAAGTTTTACATGAGTTAGTAGACAATAAATCTCACTGATACCGTGAATGTGAATAGTTCCACATCAACTCAAATAACAGAGACAAGCAATCAATTTTCTTTCTGCAAGTTCTTCCACATTCACAAACTCTTGATGTCCTTCAAAGTCCCACTCACTACTCATCTTTGTAAAAGTCTCACATTAGGGTTGCCAATGACTTATGAAGCTAAAGCCTCTCAACTACATGTAGCCAGTGATTCAATTCCACTGAAATATACCTCTCAACTTGTTAATGCAAAAAATCTGGACAAAACTTGACAAAACGGGGGTACAACTAGGGACATACTTTAACTATTACTCTTATAATCTTAGAAAGTTGCTAGAGTAACAGGATTTGTTTAATATACATTTTCCTGAATGATTTGAAGTCTGAAATTCAAATGTATGTCATTATATAGTGACTTCAATCCTAAGATCATCCCAGTGATTTGCCAGTAAAAAAGAGGGACTGGCCAAAAATATGAGCCAAAAATCTGGACATTGTGTGAAAATCTGTACAGTTGAGAGGTATCAGTGTAAGCTATTTGATCCTGAACAGTAAGTTAATAACTTACTGACCTCAAAGAAAAAAGATAACATTAATGGCATCAAAAATCAAAATATCCACCTTTGTACTTTCTGTATCTGCTTGCATTTTCTTAATATGTCCACCTTTATCAATCATTCCTGGGTAAATGGTGTACCCAGTTTGAAATACCTAGCTTGCTGTTTTTTCAGCACTAATAAAGGCATAGGGAGTATGCCTTTAATTTGTGTGACATATCTTATGTTAAATGTAGTTTACTTCTTGTTAAGTGAATATGGATGATGGCAATTTATTTGAAGGTGTGTTGAATAAAGTTTCACAAGTAAGATAGATTCTGAATTAGAGGAGAGGGTTTATGGTAGTCTGATGACTCTCATGAATAATCAGTTAATATGTGATATTAGAATGAGAGAATTACAACCTCCTACTCACAATACCAAGACAGCAGTGGCCATATGCATTTAGAAGGCAGCATTTGTAAAAGCCCTTACCTAGCTGAACAAACTCAGTGGAACATCATGTCCATAATTCCATGCAATTCCACAACCCATCATACAACTGTCTTAAAGTCAAAGCTGACAGAACTACTAGAGTTTCCATAGTTAAGGTTTTTAAGATGTTGGCCTGATTTTTTTTTTTTGTTAGTGGTGTAGTGATTTTATACCTTACTGAAATAATCAGACTGAACAGTGTGTGACTTTTTCCAAACAGAAGCACCACCAATTCCTTAAGCATCCTAATTCTATGTAACCTGGAGTAACAAGTAACACTGTTCGTCCTTGGCCATAAACAGCAGCTAATACACTAGCAAAGCAACAGCTTCATAAGAAATATGAACTCTTGGTCTTTCCTAGAATGCTGAAATAAGGAGAAAAGCACAGCTGTGTAAGTTGAACTTACAATAACAGTAGATGTTCGAATGATCATTGCTGTAGTAGCGTTAGCTATATGGATTATATCCTGCCAAAGATATAATGGCCAGCTAGCTTGCAAAGCTTCAACACACCTTGAACACACACACGCTATCAAGCAGCTCAAAAGAAGCTAACTGAAAGACAAGTTTGAACACAATGCCCTTCAGAGCTTTCCTGTCAGCAGAGAAAGGGAGGATGAGACCTAAAAGGACAATGCTAAGAATAATAAAAAAAATACGTGTCTACACCCTGGCATAAAAACACACACACAAAAAAACAAGGTGAATGGAGAGATGGAGCAGCTACTGCAACAATGATCATTTGAACAAACTTACACAACTGTACTATATTCTTCATATTGATCACTGCTGCAGTAGGCTTAGATATATTGGTAAATTATCATCGCTAACTATATTTGGGAGGAAGAAGTAAAAAGTCTAGGAGTCACTGGAGAATGCTCCTAGCAAAACTTGATGTAGACCTAGAGAAGGAATCAAGCTTACAGTGCTTTGTAAATGTAAGCACAGAGGACCAAGCAGAAGCTTCTAGAAATCTTCTAGAATCCACCCCTTTCCAAAAAGCCATAGACGAAGACAAGGCCCTGGTAGAGTGGGCCTTGTCACTGCCAGGAATAGATTTGTCATGGTGAGTATAACAACATATAATAGCCATAGACAACCATTTGGAAATAGTCTGTTTTGACACAGGTTGTCCCTTCTTCTTACCTTCACTTGAAATGAGTAACTGATCCAAAGATCTGAAAGATTTAGTTATGTCAGTATAGTACCTGAGTTGTTTGTGGGCATCCAAGGTATGAAGTATCCTTTCACCTTTGTTTTTAAGATCAGGAAAGAAAAGAGGGAAATGGATAATGTGGCTTAAAGTAAACTCAGATTCCATTTTAGGCATAAAGGAAGCCTTAGTTCTCAAGAAATTCTGTCCCTATTGAAAATGAAGTAGAGTTGACTAACCTTAAGCGCTTACAACTCAGACACCCTTCTTGCAGAGGTCAGAGTAATCAGTAAAACCACAATTAAGATCACAAGGAAAGGCCACCAGTTTATTTGGAGGTCTCCTATGCAAACCCCCTTTCAAGAACATTCTGCCATGAGGCTGCCTTGTGACCTAATGGAAAAGGCATTAACTTCCTAAGCCAGGGATTGTGGGTTTGAGTCCCATCTGGGGTGATTTAATCTTTCCCCCCAATGTTCAACCTCAGTAGTGAGAGACTTGGGAATGCAGCCACCTTAACTTTGATCATCATGTGTCCACAGTAGTGATGAGGGCCTTCTACGTTGCTCATCTCATAAATAAGGGAATAGCATCCAAAACTAAGGAGGTTATAACTCCTCTGTACTCATCCCTCATCAGACCAATAATAGATTACTATGCTCCTATGTATCTCACTAGACACATGCAGCAGCTGGGGAGACCTCAGAGGTTTCTCACCAAGAAAATTCAAGGCCTTCATCACATGACCTACATGGACAGACTGAAGACACTGTTACTATACTCTGTATTGTGTGGACTGCTTAGAGGTGATTTGTGCCTAGCCTACAGAGCAGTCTCAGACCCTGCCATAATGGAAAAGCTCCACATCCACAAATCTAATGGGATAAGGCTCACTTTCTCTAGAGACCTTAACCTAGTCTGCAACATAAAATGAACTTGCTGGAGAGATAGATATGACTCCCAGAGGCTGCCTCTCCTCTGGAACAAACTCCAAATTCAAGTTAAACAAAGCCCCTATTTAAGCATAGCTTGGACATTTGGATGTGAATCCTTAAATTCACCCCAGAGGTTTCACCTATGTTCCTCCTGGATAGGAACAGTCAGTGCTGATCATAAATTTGCATGCTAATATAGGCTATTTTTCTTGGTTTATGAGGGAAACAAGGGTAGACCATGGCTAGGCTTGTAAGGGCCCTAGGACCAATAGCCTAGTAACCTTCTATGATCCTATGATCTTATGAGGAGCAGCATCCATGGGCAGACATGCTGAAATGTCTGATAAATGAACCTTGATGGAGGAATAAGAAAGGCCATAGGATAGTAACTCACACAAATACTGTAAAACTAGAATACAAATAGCCCTGAATGGGTGCTGGTTATGTTCTTGTCACCAACTAGAAAATCTATTTATTTTGCTAATATATGATTTACTAGTATCAGGCTTTCTTGCCAACATTAGTACCTGCTGCACATCCTCAGAAAACAGTTGTTGTTGTCTAAAAGGAATTAAGACCCTATCAACCAGTCAATCAGTTGGAGATAGTTGATGGTGGGGTGTATCAAGCACCCCTCTTCTTGTGTGAGCAGATTCATTCTGTTAGGAAGCATGCAGTAATTGACCCTGGCCATTTACTAAAGAAGGGAGAACCATGGTTGCCTGGGCCAGAACAGAGTCACCACATTGTTCCTAGTGGACTCCTTCTGAATCTTCGGAAGTACCCTGAAAATTAGTGGAAAGGGTTGAAGGATGTACAGAAACATTCCTGTCCAAAGAAAGAAAAGGCCTCTGTTTTGCAGGCCTTCTTGCATGGAGTTCTGGAACAGAATTTTGACAGTTGACTGTTCAGAGAGCAGACAAAGATATCTATACTCAAAGAACTCACCACAGATGGATCAAATCTTGGAAGACTCCCAATCTAGTTTCATTTGTTAGAGTCGTCCTGATCCTACTCAGCTTGTCTGCCATGCAGTTTTGCTCTGAAAGAATATAGGATGATTGTAAAGTGAGATTGTGCTGTGAAGCAATATCCCTTGCTAACAAAGCTACTCTGCAAAGGTTGTACAACCTTGCTTGTTGATGTACCACATGACTGTGGTATTGTCTGTAACCACTTTAAGAGGTCATGGGGACCAAAGATGGTTCACACAGTTGATTGCCTTGATGTGTTTGCATTTGTCCTTGGTGTCCCACAGCAAAACTGTTCCTCAAGCAAAGTCTGAAGCTTCTGTGATGACTGACTGCTCTGGAGCAGGGATGGAGAAGGGGAGACCTAGATTTAAGGATATCTGTTGTCTCCACCAAGTGATTTCTCTTTTCACAAACCCCAGTGCTGAGATCTGAAAAGATAAAGGGTGATGATGCTGTGATCCAAAAGATTTCAGATACCACTGTATGTTTAACATGGAGTCTTACCAGGGGTATCATGAGAATCACAGATGCCATGAAACCCAAAATTCTGAAGTATTCCCTTGCTGTGAGCAAAGTCTGAATGGAAAACCTTAGAAATAGATCTAGATAAATATCTATTTTTCCTGTGGAACAAAAGCTGTTTAAACTGAGGTGTCTAGTTGACATCCCAGGAACACAATCCTATGTGAGGGAGTCAAGAAATACTTTTAAATGTTTTCTTGTAATCCCAGCTTGTGCAAGAGATCTCACAAGCAAGAGAGAGACTCCTGACATTTTGAAAAAGACTCTACAGAAATAAGCTAGTTGTCTAAATATGGAAAAATGTGAATACCCGTTAGCTTGTAATGAGTTATAATTGGTGCCAGACAATTTGTGAATACTCTTGTTGCAGTGGATAATCCAAAGGGTAAGGCAGAGAACTGATATTGTGATCCAGGCACACAGAACCATAAGAAACAATTGAAGTCTGAATGAATAGGGATGTGATGAGATGCATCTTTTAAGTCTAGTGCTACTAGGAAACTTAAAAGGGGAAGATGAGGTAACAGGCTGTGAAATTACATCATTTTGAATTTGGGCACTATCACAAAGAGGTCTCCAAGCTTTTTTTTCTTCTTTTTTTTTGATACAAGGAACATTCTTTAATAAAACCCCTTCCCCAACAGAGAATGAGAAACTGGTCTATCACTTCTTGGGACAGATGTGATGAAGAACAAGAAATAATAAAAGAGTCTGATCTGCAGGATGAGGCATGGCCACTGGAAATGTGGGATTTCCTCCCACTGCCATCTGTAACACTGTTGGACGATTTTCAAAACCTACCATATTTGTCTGAAATAATATGTTGCCAAAGAGACAAATGGAGATTCAGACCTTCTGGAAGAGCATAGGGCCCAGGGTGGGAGAGGGCCACAAGGTCTCTTGAATAGTCATTCAGACTTGTTAGACTGTGCTTTATTGTGGAAGGTTGAGACTTATTTTTGGAACCCCCTTGTCACTTCTTCTTAAACATATTTGAAAGTGAAGTCCATAGAGATTGTTCATTCTGTTTTTTTGCAAAAATTCAACGAGGAGAAAGAAAATCTCTCGGACAGTTTGGAAAAAGAGGCCTAAAAATCTTCGAGATTTCCTGGATCATCCTGCCCCTTTCATCACACTTTTTGATCACCTCTCTGTCTAAGGGATAATTTAAAATCTAATTTTTTAAATCATCTGGGAGGTCCTGAGAATGAAGACAAGCAAACTTCCTTAAAACAGTACCTGTGTCTATAGCCCTGGAAGATGTATCAGCAGAATTATGCACACACTGCAAATAATGAGTAGTGACCTGTGCAACAGAAGAAACTAAAGTTATTTAAATGTGTTTTTTTCTTCACAAGAAAAAAACTGCTGATAAAACATTCCTCATACTTGTACAATATGTCAGTACCTACTTTAACATACGTGCCTAACAATTTAAAATTCTGAAATTCAAAGTTGCAGAAGTGTACACATTTCCCTCCACTCCATACCTATCAATAAATTCCAATCATTATTAGACAGAGTAGGACTGGAATTAACTAAGTGCTTAGCAGCAGTGGAGTCAACAAAGGCTATAGTTGCTGAGTTAGGTTTGGGAATAGTGTATAAACATTTAAAAGACTAAGGAACTTTAGAGATAGCTGGATATCAGGGACATTGCTGACAGTAACACACACATCCTCTAAAGCAGACAGGATAGGAGGAATAGATCTTGGTTTTGGAAAATCCTTTTGTAACAACTCATAGTATTTTTTTGAAATACAGAAAAACTTTAGTGTTCTCCCACTGAAAACACTGGACATTCTAGCAATAGCCTCAAATAAAGAGAATCCTCCAAAGAAAGAATCAGAAACTGAGCTCTTCTCTTAGCCGGAATCAGAAATCTGAGGATAAAACCCCAAATCCATCACTGCATCTTCCTGTTTTGGATTCAGAATCTTGAATCTCTTCAGAAAAAGAGAAATCCCTCTTTTTATCAGAAACTACTCTGCAAGAAGAATACATAGCCTGAATTAAACCCAGAGCCAGTCTTAGAAAATTGCTCCTATCTAAAGTAATTTGAGGAGGAGTAGACATGGTTGGAGGGAAAAATGACACCATGTTACTAACGGCAGCCACTGCTTCCCCAGGAATGTGAACAGTATTATGACATAATAGAGAAACCTTCCCTGTTTCCTCTCACAAGACCAAAATGAGCATATCTCCTTTTCCCACTGAGGGGACTCCTAACAGCCACAGAGGATATGGCTAGCCGCGACTCCATAGTAGTTGTAGGTGCTAAACCAGAGGGATTTGGTATATAAGTTGAGCGTTCTGAGGTACAACAAATGGCCACAGCAGAGTCACCCACCTGCAGCTGAGACAAATTGCTAGCTTGGTGTGGTGGCAAAGGCTGTTTGCTTAACTTTTTCTTTTTATGACTGGAAGAAAGACCAGTCATGAGACAGACAACCTCCTCCATGGTCAAGCCAAAAATGGTATGTCTTTCACCAGGGATGGTACATCTTTCCCCAGGTAAGACAAGCAGCAAATGCCTGTAAACCTACCAGTCCAGAGAAGTTACTGTTATGACAAAAGAAAACACACTTAGAAGTACTTTCAAACACTATGACAGCCCCACAATGGAAAATTAAACATAATTTCTCCACAGAAAATATGTTATCAGTTAGTTTACATGACTTTAAAACTGACAAAAAAGAATGAGTATTCCCTTTAAAGTATTTTACAATCTTAAGACAGTCCATAAAAGCAACACTCCTAGCTTTAAGATAACTTTTCTGAAGAGGAATGTAATAAACATAAGTAAATTTAAGAAAATGGAAGGTTTGCTTCCCAAATGGAACTTATCTGCCAAACAAAGGAAAGCACAAACTGACCATTGATCCTCAAAAGCCTCAGAGGAGAGTACTCTTTGGAGACAGTAAAGCTTTAAAGGGCTTCATTCCCAAACTTGTCATATATTCAGCTCATCGCAAGTTGCTTGACAGCTTGGGAGATGCCCTGAAGCTTTGGAAGATGGCTTGCCTTTATATCCTTGGCAGGATATAACCCGTATAGCTAAGGATACTGCAGCAGTGATCAGTATGAAGAGCATCCTCAATTAAACCAGTATTTCATTCCTGGAGAAGCTAGGTGCAGTAATGCTGCTGTTGTTATTTTAAAGCAAAGCACAAATACTATTTCAGATTGACATGACAGGTTTATCAGCTTCCTGGTACTTACTTTTTGTGTACCTTGGGGTTATGAAATATACTTTATGTAACATCAGCATAGTTGTGACGATTACATGTGATTACAGCAGAGCTGAGTTGCAAAGTGCTTAATTTGCTTGGATTGTATTCGATGGTGCATATTTGACTGGTTTGGTTAAATGAAATTTGCATTCCAGACCTTGGCATTTTCAGTGATTTGTTAGTATTTCAGTGGATCTGTACTTGATTCATATGGTTTTCCTTGTGATCCCTTTAATAATTTTCCACTGGGAAGAATCTTTTGACTGATCTTATTTATTTATTTTTTTAGAGTTAGTAAAAAATTATTGTTTTATACCTGTGTGTGAATGTCTGTACATGTGTCTCTGATTCCCTGCTCTTCTGCCATAGCCATTTTACTTCATTTACCTCCTTACTTTTTGTTGTGGAAGTAAACACATATAGGGGGATCATGCACAAATCAATGTATTCTTTATTC
Source organism: Protopterus annectens (assembly GCF_019279795.1). Classification (NCBI taxonomy): domain Eukaryota; kingdom Metazoa; phylum Chordata; order Ceratodontiformes; family Protopteridae; genus Protopterus; species Protopterus annectens. The sequence continues at coordinate 534,161,488 of NC_056735.1, forward strand.
TTGACAATTGTTTTCTTCAGAACTTGCAAAATGTACTAAATTAAAATAAAATAAAATAAAAATGTCCAACAATGTAAAAAAACTGTTTAAAACTACTAAATGACTGCTATCATCATTCTCTAACAAAATAGTGCCTTTCAGGGTGGGTGTTATATGGGAAGTAATATGCGTCTATATTACATAACTGAACTTTTAAAAGTTCGGACGTCATATGGTTGACACCATATGATCAAACTTTTAAAAGTTTGAAAATGTAATAAAAAAACAAAAACAAAGAAAAACCTACCTGAATGGTTTAAGCAAGCGAGCAAGACTCCCTGCACCCCCCGCACCCCCATGCTCTTTAAATATACCAACTCCGAGATTGCTCTACAGTGCAGAAAAGGGAAATCTTCCCATTCCACACTGTACAGAGATCTCCACTGAAATGTTCAACCTTTTAAAAGTTCGATCATATGGTATAGACCATATGATGTTCAAACTTTTAAGAGTTCGACAACGTGATATAGACCCAGTAATATACCTTCCTGGGATATTGATACTTGAAACAACAGGTGCCAAACTTTACTATGCCTCTAGGCAGCATACTATTTTCCAATGACACTCACCATACTGGAAAGCTATAGCTTATGTAGCACATGTAAATGGAACTAAACTGAAATATTTGACTGTTCTGTATACATTTGCCAAATGGAAAGTATGGCATACATATCTGCAAGTGGTCTCAGTCTTTCAAAAAATGTTATGGATATAAGCAGGTATATAAGGTTTAAATTCCAATAACAAGCATAACAATTATATTCAACTAAAAGTACGGTTGCATTAACACCAGGTTCGCATTTTTTACTTTCCGTATTTTGTATTAAATTTCTTCATTCATTCTTCAGTAAACCACATTATACAGTACAGGGTCAAAGGGGACCTGCCGTTAGTCCCATCAGTCATTGTGCAGAAAGCAAAGGAGTTTATCTTGAATGGGTCACAAAACCATAGCACAACATACACATATACAAAACTTACCCACACATAGCATGCACAACTATGAGTAATTTAGATGATCATAATTTCATTCATCTATGGCATGTAAATTAGCTATGAGGACAAAGCACATTTACAGCCATAGAGTGTGTGTGTGTGTGTGTGTGTGTGTGTGTGTGTGTGTGTGTGTGTGTGTGTGTGTGTGTGTGTGTGTGTGTGTGTGTGTGTGTGTGTGTGTGTGTGTGTGTTTGTAAGTGTGTGTGCATCTGTCCAGGCTGTGTATATCAGTGTTATGAAAAGGGTTTTTTGAAAGGTAAGGTGCAGTGTTAAGGTTAGGGATAGGGGTATGGTTATTGTTATCAGGTATTAGTAAGGTGGAGCAGGGTGAGGGTGTCAAGGATAACACATAAGCAATCCTACAGAGAAGCCATACATGCCAAAAAGTCCTGAGGGAAGCACACATACAAATGGTTATCAGCCATATATCAGTGATACTGAATATGTTTCCATCTAAAAGTGTCACTGAGTGGCAGCATACGTATACAGAGCAAAAGGAGACCCTTTTGGGAAGTTCCTCATGTCATAAGGAAGGTATACTGAACAAAAGGAGACCCTTTTGTGCAATTCCTCATGTCATAGGGAAAGTATACAGAGGTAAAGGAGACTCTTTTGGGGAATTTCTCATGTCACAGGGAAGAATGGTGAGAAACCTTTTTTTTATTTTTTATTCAAGGTCATAGCTCCTATGAGCCATTTAAAACTCAACAGACAGGGAATATAAACAAAATTTCTATAGAATTTATCTATCAGGAACATGAAAAGGTTGACACTAACAGCTTTCCTTATATATTGAGTTATTGGAGTTAGTATATATATATATATATATATATATATATATATATATAGATATATATATATATATATATATATATATATATATATATATATATATATATATATATATATATATATATATATATATATATATATATATATATATATAGTAAGGGTGGGGTGTAGCCCCACCTATTTTAAATATTTTGAACTATATACATGGTACTTGCAATTCCCATAAATGACTCTTTTCTGAACTTAATATATATCCAAAATATCTGGGGGGCTACACCCCCACACCCCTCGATGTGGGGGCTGGTGCCCCCCACACCTCTCTTACTATTTATACTAACTCCAGGGTCACACAACAGTGGGGAAAAGTCATATAAAACTTTCAGTGAAATGTGTTCCAGTGAATTGTGTTTTCAGTGAATTGAGCTTTCAGTGATTTGTCCATAGTCATTTGACTTACAGTGAAATGTGCTTTCAGTGAATAGACCTAGACCCATATATATATATATATATATATATATATATATATATATATATATATATATATATGTAAATATAGCAAAAGAAAAATGTGCATCATATTTAAAATGCAAGTGGGTTTTGATGCATATGATATATCTATTTTGGCTATATTTATTAGTTTTTATACATGTTTGGATCATTTAATATTATACAGCATAACCACCAGTGCTATACAGCCTTTTGTTTTCACATTCATTTTGCACATTGACTTTTCTATTGTGTATTATTTGAGGTTTCTGTGTGTGTGTTTTTAGAATATGGTCCTTTTGGCCTACATCAGTTTTGACTTTGATATAGGCTGGTGGCTGTTATCCACTTACAGCTCCTTGCTGACTGGATGATGCAATATTTTTAAATCTTTTAATTGGTTAGATTTTATGCAAGGTTGTTTATTCATGATTATGCTTTAGTAGGTACTACAAGATTCTTTCTTGTTGGATAGTTTCATTTGTGAAAGGCATTTATTGGTCATTCAGTTATATAATTAGTTTCATTGGTGGTTTCAAGTTAGATCTGAAAAAGGGCTCTTTGAGCCCGAAAGCATTCATTTGTATTTTACTGCCATCATTAAAGTTTTTATACCCTCAGACTGGTGGATGCACAGATGTTTCTTTTGTGTTGGTGACTTTTTCTCTGAGTGTTGTCCTTTGTCAGTCCACACACAGTATTTTATATTTTATATATTATATATATATATAAATATATACATATATATATATATATATATACATATCTATTTATATATATATATATATATATATATATATATATATATATATATATATATATATATATAAATACATATATATATATATATATATATATATATATATATATATATATATATATATATAGGTTCACTAGACAATCTTTAAATACTGAAATGTCAAATTTCAGTATTTAAGGACTGAATAGTCAAAAGTGCAGTTACTCAAACTGCACTATCTCGAATGCGGAAATGTCAAATCCACTGTCGTGGTGTCTCATTCATGACGTGCGGTGTGGTTTGTGGATTTAGCTGGGGATTCAGGTAAGTGTATTTTCCATAACGATATTAGGTAGGGATTTTAGTGTGTGTGAGTGTGTGTACTGGTAGTTTTTGTGTGTTTGTGTGTTTAGTACGACCTGGGAATGACTTTATATATAAGTAGAGGTTTGAGGAATACCGCGTTTGTGGTGCTGCGGTAACGTTGTCACCTCACAGAAAGACGTTGTCGCGTTCAATTTTCAGCTAGAGCGTCTTCTGTGTAGAGGCATGCGTGAATGGGCGTGCCTTCGTTGAAGGTTGTGCATCAGAGTTGGTAACTCGGCATGTAAAAATCCTCTACCAAACGTTAGCGGACCGGACTTCTGCTCTGGCGACCCCTAACTGGGATAAGCCGAAAGACACAGGCATAAGTAGATGTTTGAGGGGTGCAGCTCCCCCACATGGGAGGTGCAGGGGGGCTTGCTTGCCTGCTTATAGGTAGGGTAGGTGTGTTTGTATGTTATGTTGTGTTTGTGTGTGTAGTTTTGTTTGTTGTAGTGTAGTTAGGTAGATGTATCTGTGTTTGTTTGTGTGATGATGTGTGTGTGTTTATGGTCGCGATTTTGGTTTTCGCGGTTGTGGGTTTTCGGGTATGTAGAATTTTGACTATACAGTGTCAAAATAATGAAATTCGACATTTCAGTATTTTGAGATTGTCTAGTGAATATAAAAATATATCTATATCTATATATATATATATATATATATATATATATATATATATATATATATATATATGTTAGATTATAGATATTAGATTATAGATATAGATAAATATGTATTAAAGTAGTTATTCATGATAAAATGTATAACTACTGTAGTACTGGCTGAGTGGCTAGAATAGATGAGAGTAAGAAGGCCAGAGTTATATAATAAGTATTTTTAGATTTTTAAAAAAAAAAATCTTATCAGAAATATGCTTAAAACACATAGGGCAGGATTCACGAAGGCTTGCACGGAGTGTAAGAGACGTGCAACACTCCATGCAAGCCTCACGATCCAGGAACAGCCCTAAACTCCGTGTAAGAGACCAGCTAAAACATCTCTTACATGGACTGGGCGTGGACATGCTAAATACCTCACTTGCATCCGAAAGGTATGCAAATGAGGTATATTAGCGATCCACGAAGCAGAAACCAGTCCGTGTAGGAGACGTTTTAGCTGCAGAAATGTACTCAGTTGACAACAGAGTACATTTCTGCAAAATCCACAACGGAGCGATGTCAGCTCCAAAAAAAGGTTGCATATGATTCAGGCAGCATGCCAATGGCCAAATATGTGGCCATTGGCAAGATAACCCGATGCAAAAATATTAAAAATATGATTTTTTTTCGGCAATCGCCGATGTTTAAACCCAGCGCAGCCCCGCGCAAACGGGCTGCGCTGTATAAAACCATAAAAAAGAAGGTTATAAACCCACAAATGTGGGTTTCATGCAATACATGGAATGACAATGCAGGGACCAGCAGACCAAAACCAACATGGCCACCGTGTAGTGGTTGCTAAGGGGGGAAGCTGAGTCTAAGACATGTAACTAAGCATTAGTAGGCAATCTCATGTAAATGAGGGTTAGGATACTGAATCTCACAGTCACATACCAAATGAGCACAGTCTGAGTAGTGTAAGAGATACAAAAGGGGGAGGAATAGAGTAGGAGATAGGTGACATCACAGGGGGGAATGGTAGAAAGAAATGCAGTTCATTGGAGGCCAGTGTAACATGACAGATGACAGGCACAGATCATGGAAAGAGGTGTGCCACTATATAAGTCATGGAAAGTCAAGAAATGGAAGGTGTACACTGTTACCTACACCAAAGTTTCTTGCTGGCTGTGCATGAGCACGTGTGCGCACAATGAAGCGCGAGTAAGGCAGTGTGCGCGCGTGTAAGGCAGTGTGAGCATGTGTTGGGAGATGTTTAACACTGTTTGCGCAGGTGTGCACGAGTGTAAGGCAGTCTGAGTATGTTGGAGGCTGTTGGCAGATGTGTGTTGTTTTTGTGTGGTGTGTTTGCGTTAAAACCCAAATAAGTAGATTCTCTAACTGTAAGCTGCGTGTGCGTGTAAGCCACTGTGAGCGTGTTTCAGATAGTATGCAAGTTGCTCCCCCCTGAGGAAACAGAAAGGAAAAAGGAAGCAACAGAATTAATAGGAAGCTAGCAGGGATAACTGCTGAAGCTAGCAGGTGAAAATAATTAGAAGCAGGCAATTACACAGGCAGAATAGTAGCCCAGCCCAGCACTTAAAACTCTGCTAACAGTAGTGCAGGATGTTTCCATTAAGAGACACTGCAAAACAGGAGTAAGCTAATAGAAGTGAAAACTGAAAAAGCTTCACTCAGAGCAGAAATGTTAGGGGCTGCCATAGCTGTCATAATGAGACATAGGCGACTTGCTGAGGGTGGTGACAATGCAGATGGTGCCAGACAACCCACAGTGAGGAGACGGAGAAGAGTGTACAGGCCCAGGGTCATCTACCATGGGTTACATGAGCTGGAGATAGTAGAGCGCTATAGAGTGGACAGAGAGCTCCTGCAGCAGATTGTTGAGCTGTGCAGGCCACGCCTCACACACAGAACCAACAGAGGGGAACCCATCCCAGTGGAAACCAAGGTATGTGTTGGCCTAAGAATACTAGCAACAGGTACCTTCCAGAGACCAACTGGCGTAATGATGGGGATATCACAGGCATCAGCCTCCAGGGTACTACATCAGTTCCTGGATGCCATGTCAGCACATGTCGGTGATCATGTATATTTCCCCAATGCCCGTGAGGTATTGGCCAGCAATATGCGTCTCTTCCAGCAAATAGCGGAATACCCTGAGGTACTGGGTGCAATAGACTGCACGCACATACGCATCAAAGCACCAGCAGGTGAGCAGGGTAGGGCCTACATTAACCGCAAGGGCTTCCCCTCCAACAACTGCCAGGTCGTGTGTGATGCCCAGGGCATAATAATGAATGTGTGTGCTGGCTGCCCTGGGAGTTATCACGATTCCCACATCTGGCATTTGACGCAGCTGTACCAGACATTTGCCAATGGGGACATCCCACATGGACACCTAGTGGGGGATGCAGGTTATGCACTGGAGCCGTGGCTGATGACACCCATCAGAAACGCACACACACCTGAACAGGAACGCCATAATGAGGCACATGCACAAACACGTAATGTGATAGAGCGTGTGTTTGGGCTGCTCAAGTCACGGTTCCGGTGTCTGGACACATCTGGTGGAGCCTTGCAGTACACACCAACTACATGTACCCAAATTGTCATGGTATGCGCTATGCTACATAATATGATCTTGTGAAAACAGCTGCAGCAGGACCAGCATAGGGCCGGGCCAAACAGCCCCCCAACATTGCCAAGGCCATCACAGGCAGAGCGTGACTCAGAGGAGGAACAACCTGAGCCTGCCCCAGTAGGCAGAAGGAGGCGTGCCCAGTATGCCCTGATCTTGGCAAAGAGGCAACGCATAGTACATACACTGGCACAGTAGGAACACTGTGAATGATACCCCTCTCTGACTCACTCATATAGTAACAGGGATGCCTAACATGACACAACCTGCTCTCAAACATGTACAGGGAGTGTAGTATGTGCATCCGACAGAGGCAGCCCTGCAGCACCACCTGAGGCATGATTGCCATGTGTCAAGCAATGTAACATCATCTAGTATATGCAAACATAAAGACCCTGCCTAACATCTCACCATCACCAAGCATGATGCCACACTATGAAGACAAGAAGATCAAGTACAATAATCGGCTGAAGTAATGCAGTCAGTCAAAGGGGAGCCAATGTGTCACAGGCTGGGAAGATATGCAGAGTTTGACATGAAGCACCACCTGCTAGGGGTGGCATGCACCTAGCATGCCATGCCCCATGGATACTGGCAAAGGCTGTCAATACCCACAGCATGCCCTGAATAGGTAAGTCGCAAAACACACACCCAACCTTATAGGTTCTACAAGGGATAGGAACCTAGATGTAATACTACCCCATGACAGATGTACAAACAGCAAGATGTGTGCAGTGTAAACACACACATAAAGGGGAATGTAGATACCAGTCCTGTAATAGAGAACTGGGCAAGGCTCACAGCAGCACCCTAGCACTACCAGGTCACACCTCATACTGTGCTGTACAGCCGCAAAACATGGAACAAGCTACAAAAGGAGGGTGACTAGCAAGAAATGGCAAGGATAACCACACCCCCATGTTGGTACTACAACAAGAAGCAGCATGGAATAGCCATGGTCAAATACTAATGGCTAAAACTGCCTCGCAGTAGATAGCCTGCTGCAGACCACTGTCCTAATACCAGGAACATCACCTGGCCTATGTCGGAATACATGAATATATCAAGCCCCCCAAACCACATTATATTGCTCGACTGAAAATACCCAGACATACACCGGTAGCATTACTAGCACCAACACAGTAGGGGAAAATTACCCAGATTCCATAAACCAAACTGCCCAGGAACAATGTACTACCCCCACAAGAGGGGTAAGCATACTGGATGTGATAATCAGCAACATGTGTACTGGATGGCAAGATGAGAAGTGTACCCCTCACTGGTAAGACAAGACCATAGAGTAAGCACACTGGAAATACACACCGACCCCAGTCCCTGGCCAGAATACCACAGTGAAAACATGTGTAAAGTATAGGTTGCAGCCCTCAAAACCGATGTTGAATCCACAAAAGGCCCTGTGCAAGTGCAGAACATGGGACACACCACAGAACATGTTATACAGGCATTCCATGAACACAGCCAGGAATGCTTGGAGTATGCAATCACAAATAACAACAACACACAATGCCATACACGCAGACATCTGGCATGCTGGGCTCCAGCCATTACCAAACCATGCAAGAGAATGAGGAAGATACCACATGATAGAGCAAACATAAAAAGGGAAGTAATCACTGACCAGTAGTATGGCAACAACATATGTCCACACATACAATCCACTAAGTCCAGCCACAACAAGTATAACCTATGAATCCAGAGGCAATGTGACGCCAGTACCAAGTACAAAGACAACCACAACACCCCCGAATAAATACAAACATATGTGATAGATGCATCCACGTATCCAAAGCAGAGGTTGAGCTCCAACAAGCCAGTACTGTCAACACTAGTCAGGAGGAGAAGGTAACCACATACACCACGAACCCAGTCCCACATAGACCTACCACAACAGTAAACCAAACACATAAACACAGACAAATATTCCCAGAGGCCTCAATTACAAACACACCACACTAACAGACGCCTCCAAAGTAGATCACAAGCAACCACAACCTTCAAACACATCACATGCAACGAATAGTACGCAAAGCTGGTGTGCCAAACAGTCACAGGCCCGAAGGAGAAACAAATGCCTGATACAGTCGTAATAGGTGTCTGTATAGGCAGAAACACAGCTGTCCCACTCACCAGACTGAACAAGGGAAAGGGTAGAGTAAGCTGCTTGTAGGTAGCCACAAAATGCCACGTAACACAAGTACGCAGGTCACCCCAAAGCAAGCAGGAATATGATGCACTCAATGTCCATGCTGGGGTGAATTACCTGAGATGTACCTCCCTGGTCAACAACAAATGAGACATGTATGGTCCCTCCGAGTATGTACCCCAGGGCGGGATGACACTGGCTGTGTGCAGCATCCAACCCTCACCAAGAATGATGCCACAGTACAAACACAGAATGCTCATGTTTAACAGCTGGCACAGTTACAGCTGTCAGTCCAAGAGGGTGTAATGTGTGTCAGCTTGAGATGTCAAGCATGACAAGCCATGCTGCTGTTACAGGGGTGGCTTTCAGCTGTTACCTGTGTGCGTCTGGATACTGGATAAGGCCTTTGCCGCCTCCATAGAGCCGTATGTAGGCAAGGCCAAAAAGACTACCCACCACCCTAGAAAACATAAGTGGTAGGAAACATAAGGGTAATGCTGCCCAATGCCAGATGTGTAAACTGCAATATGCATGCCCCTGAGGCACTTCCCATTATGGAGAACATTGATGCCTGTCCAGTGACAGAAGCCTGCTGCAGGCCTAGTGATACCACACCAGCACTACTAGGTAATACCACATACCATGTGTTATGGCCCCAACACCTGCACCAAGACATCAAAGGAGGGGGAGTATCCACATGCAGCACAGACACCCATATAGCCAGGTAACTAACAATGCACAAAGCAGTGGACACCACCCATGTGCACATAACTGTAGTCAAAACTGCTGTACAGTCTGTAGCATGTGACAGACCACACTCTCACACACAAGAACCCCACCCAGACATCCGAAGACACTGGACAGTATGGATGTCCCACCAAATACCAGACAAGGTACACAAAGTACCACATAGGTGTCAAACCATTATGTATGCAAGGAGTCATCAGGGACCTAGGGACACAGGTCGACATTAATCTGTCATGTGACAGCCACTATGCCAATGTGGCTATGAAGACTGTTGATACTGGACACCGTATCATGAAAGGATTCACACCAATATCAACAGGGCTCACTGTGCTGCTGTACTGTCCCCTTATCAGACGCACAATCTAGTACAATGACTCATATGGGATGTATCATACGTGACACCTGCAGCGGTTTGGAAGACCTCATAGTTACCCCACCAACAGGATAAAGGGTGCGAAATATATGTCATATGCTGCCTGGCTGTAGACACCCCAGCTGACTGCAGTCACACACTGCCTACACAGAGGCATTGTATGTCTGTTGTACCAGGCCATGTCCAACACAGGAGTAATGGACATGCTACACCACAGGAAATCAAAGCCATTGGAGCGGTGAGAGTCACAGATGTCAACCTCAACACATAATGAAATAAGATGTGCTGGAGGGACAGATACATAACCCATAGGCTCCCCACACCCAGAAACAGGATCCCAATCCATGGTAGGCAAAGCCCCTCACTGACACCCCTCAACAGGAATATTGCCAAGTGGATGGATGACCGTACATGTATACTGGGGGTCCCCACTGTGTCACGACCAGACAGAGGCACAGTGAAGAACCTCATAAATGGCCATAATTGAACATAGCAAGGGGTGGTGAAAGACACGCACTCTAGCTAGGCTTACCAATGGCCTAGGGTGTCTAGCTTACTATGAACCCATGAACCTATGAAGATACAACACGTACAGGACACTAAGGATAATCACAAGGCTTACCCACCTAATGGTAGGAACCATGTTGGGCATCCACAGATATGCTCCAAATCACACAGAGATTACAAACAACATACCAAACACACACACATATTGCTAACATACAACCTGTCAGGTGCAGTGCAAACACCCCCCCCCCCCCGAGTGCAAAATACCTATCCCAGCAGATGGTCTCCTGACATTGCAGATGCTGAGGTAACAGCCATCATCTGCAAAGCAGAACACACAGCAGCAAAGGTATGTGACGGTGTCCTGTGCTGAGGCCAACATGGACCCCAAGAGTAATGGAATGCAAAATCACACTACTGGCCAATGTCAGCCTTACCACAGGGTATGTACCCAAAGAGCAGTGTACAACAACAGTGGTCCATCACAACAAAGGGGTTGCCTGAATGGATACTCCAGACTAACACCCCAGGATCCTGACAAGCTTGTTCTGCACAGCTATGGAAAGGATCAGTATGTACCGCAGACAGAAGGCTAATGTGGACCTACTGATACCGGACCCGACACACTGTGGCTGTTGCAACTGCAGAACCGGCCCCTAAACATGTCTGACCCATTTGAAGCAGTCATTAAGGTCAGTGATGAGGGCTATGTGGTCCACACAGCGTAGCTGGACCATGCACATGCTTCTAGACCATACCGTACGTGTTCAGTATGGATATGTTCACCAGCTTAAATATACACCCCTATGTCAGTAGAGGGGTTGCAAAGCAGACCAAGGACAGAACTGACATGGTCAGACATGCTGCATCCATGCCAGACTACAAAGCGGATATGAGTGGCATCCCACAAGGCCTGGTCTTGGCCCCCCCACCCCCGTTCTGTATACATGTCCCATAGGTATAGGCCAACATGGAAGGACTGTGACTGAGCATGTATGCAGAGGAGTACAAACAGCCCACCATATCCGACCCCCAGCTGACACAAGAAACCCACAAAAGGGCCACCCACAAACAAACAACTGTAGCCATAGCCAAGTCAGCAAGCTAATCGCAGAAATGTGTATAGACAATCACTGTGGATATACAGTAAGTGCCCACAAAATACCACACAGGTGTTAACCCATGAGGCACCTAACATGTAATGTGAGACCTGGGTACAAAAGGTGATAAATAACCTGCACTGGACAAACATGTGTCTGTAGTGTTCGCAGAAACATGTACCATATACCCACCCAAACATGAAGGCTGGCAGATGTAGATAAGGGGAAATCACTCTGGCTCTGCAGCCATCCTCCATCAGCATCACAACTGACTACAATAGCCCTTGTGGGATATACCGCAGCAGACACCTCCAACAACTGTAAAGTCCACAACAGTACCCCACCAGGGGTAGCAAAGAGCCTGAACAGATGCCATGTGTTGCCTGAGTAAACAAACCGCAGCCCCACACACTGCCATCCTTCCTGGCTACAGGAAAGCTGTGCCTGAGGTATGATGCCATGTCCAACCTGGAATGAATGAACATGTTGCACCTTGTACAATCTGAATGGCAGTGAGCTATGCACATGAGAGACCTGAACCCCAGCACTGACATACATAGCACAAGCTGTACAGAATGATCCATAACACAGAAGGCACCCCCACACTGCAGTAATCTCCTGGTACAGGTCAGCCAGAGTGCCACATATCGACACCCCTCAAGAGGCATCCTGATGAGTGTATGGGAGATGGTAGGCTACCCTGGGTATCACTGTTATGTCAGAGGTAGACAGAGGCACTGTATACCAACCATGACATATATAATGGCAAACTCCAGTTACAATGTGTGTCGAAGGACAAACACACCCTGTGACTACCATCAGCAATGGCCTACAGAACATCGCTAGTGTTTGCCAATGTCCACCCATGTTGTGGAATACACTAGCAATGTTGGACAAGCCTGGTGTAGGTAGTCCATATCTGAACATATTGCAACATGGTCATATGTGCACAACTGGCCCCTACACAGTCTGTCATGCTCACTATGAAGATGTCAAGCAGTGATAGGACTAAAGCCCAGGATACTGTCCACTACAGTGAAATACCGAACCAGTACACTATACGGTACTACAGTGTTAGGTCATTATGAAAGTATGTTGAGAACTGTCTGCAAAGTATCCCATGCAATTCCTGCAGGCACAGTATAATCCCTGTTGTGGCAGACACGAAGCAGTTGGCCAGTTAGTACACAACATGACACCCAGCACACAATCATAAACGTGTGATAATGATGAAGGTCACATACACCCAAATATGTGTTGGACTTCAGAGTACAACATATGGAAAGCTCACACTGGGCATGCTCGCACACTTTGATAAATGAGGCATATGTCAGACAACATGCCATGGAAAGGCTGAACTGGGCATGCTCACACACTTAGGCCATATCTCTGTGTAGCAGCTGGCCACATATATCTGGTATTTGTACGTGTCAGTCCAGGAACCAACCACAACACAGCAATCAGCCCAGTGCACACAGTAAATGACCACAGAGACATAAGTGATATAGTGGATCGCCGTCATATGCAAACATCTGCCACAGATACACAAGTTGGTCATAGGAACAGGGACTGCTATGGCAATAAAGACCTGCAAACAGTAGAACAGCACAACAAATATTGTGCATCCGACAATTGAACATATGGGTGTAGAGGTCAATACTAGGCTTCTTGCCCCAGGGAATGGCAGCTCAGTCAGAGTGTGCTTGGCATCTGCATCCCCAGTATAGTAGGCTACCGTGCCACTGTAAAGTAGGTCACAGAAGGTGACATGTGAGGCTAGTGAGCTATGCCTCTGTCAAGCAGGGGCACCGTGGAGGTCTCAGGGATTGAATGTGCTAAGCCACAGCCATGTTGTCGGTGTGTGCTGTGAGAGGGTTGCTGAGGATCTCTGACAGTAGGTGTCCGTCAATAACAGACTGAGGGGAGCCCTACCTGCATTCTCTGGATGATTCCACTGTCAACACTGTGTTGTAATGAGTATGTGTGAATGAAGTGCCATGCTGGAACCATCCACAGATGTCCTCCCTCTGTGGGCTACAGCTCTGCAATGTAGTAGATCGCTCTGTCTGTTGAACGGCGCATATATGGCCGGTGTACAGCTGACAGGTGTCTTGTTGTGGAGCAGTCATGGGTATATGTGGGATAGCATGACCAATGCAAACTGTACACATGCTCATAGGATGCAAGTGTCAAGGATTATGCTGAGTGGCCATTATAGTCCTCCAGCATGGGTCCTCTGAAGTCATCCACCCCAGACTACACAAGTGTAGAGTCTGCTTGTGCCAAACACAGTTTGTGTGCAGTGACAACCCTGCCTGGGGGTGGAGATGAGATATGGATGTCCAGGGAAAGGTGGACATGGGCAGGTATCAGCAATGGTGGTCTACCTCTGGCGTGGAACAGTGAGTACCCACGTTGCAGATGGACAGGTGCAATATGTATTAACCCATGTGGCTGTGGTGTGTGGTTCTGCCATAGCACATGGACCCACAAATTGTAGTGGCGGTAGGGTAAAGTGGTAGAGGCCTGAGTAGTTCTCACACAATATGCCTGTACCTGATGTTAACAACTGGAATGGTGTATGTGAATACCTGCATATCCTGGCACTGTTCCCAGGGAAGCTAAGTGTGTGTCCTGGATGTGGGTGTGGTGTGCTGGACTGGTTGTGTTGTGTGTTACAGGTCCTGTGGTCCCAAAGCATGGTATAGAACATAACCTGCCAGTGCGATGTGCATATCTGACCCTGATGTAGGTGGCTGCAAATGCATATATATGCTATCCCCCACCTGACAGGTAGTACAACATCTACAAACCTCTGTGGAAATGAAGATGTCAGCACCCTAGAAATACTACAGGTGCAAAACAGATGCCCAATAATTCGGATAGTGCGTTCTGCTAATGCGTCGCCCTCAAGTGTCATAATATAGTTAGGTAGGGGTTCAAATCCTGCAAATGCTCAGTATGTGTGTGGGTGAGTGGGGTTTGTGTGTGTGAAAGGCTGTGAGAGGGAAATGTTCCTTTTGGCAACTGGGAGAACACACTACAGGATCCACACCTCCCTTTCTAAACACAGATGATGTCAGCACCCTATAAGTACAGCAGGAGAAGGGAAGCCTCCCAGTAATGCGAATAGCGTGCTCTGCTAATGCATCCGTCTCAAGTGTCATAGCATAGTTAGGTAGTCGTTTGAATCCTGCAAATGCCAAGTGTGTGTGTTTGGATGGGGGTGGTTATTATGTGTGTGCAGATATGTATGAGGGAAATGTTCCTTTTGGCAACTGGGAGAACACACTACAGGATGCACAGTCCCCTTTCTAAACACAGATGATGTCAGCACCCTATAAGTACAGCAGGAGAAGGGAAGCCTCCCACTAATGCGAATAGTGCGCTCTGCTAATGCATCCATCTCAAGTATCATAACATAGTTAGGTAGTGGTTTGAATCCTGCAAATGGCAAGTGTGTGTGTTTGGATTAGGGGGGTTATTGTGTGTGTGCAAATATGCATGAGGGATGTGCCCCTTTTGGCAACTGGGAGAACCCACTACAGGATGCACACTCCCCTTTCTAAACACAGATGATGTCAGCACCCTATAAGTACAGCAGGAGAAGGGAAGCCTCTCAGTAATGCGAATAGCGTGCTCTGCTAATGCATCCGTCTCAAGTGTCATAACATAATTAGGTAGTGGTTTGAATCCTGCAAATGCCAAGTGTGTGTGTTTGGATGAGGGGGGGGTTATTGTGTGTGTGCAGATATGTATGAGGGAAATGTTCCTTTTGGCAACTGGGAGAACACACTACAGGATGCACACTCCCCTTTCTAAACACAGATGATGTCAGCACCCTATAAGTACAGCAGGAGAAGAGAAACCTCCCAGTAATGCGAATAGCGCGCTCTGCTAATGCGTTTCTCCTCCGTATCGTAATGTAGTTAGGTAGGAGTTTGAAACCTGTAAATGACATGTGTGTGTTTGCATGTGGGGAGTTTGTGTGTGTGCATTTCCATATGAAAAACATGTTAGTTTTGGCAATCAGGTGATCACACTACCTGATGCACTTTACCCTTTCAAAGTACTGATGTTGTCAGCACCCTATAAGTATAGCCAGAGACGAGGAACTATCTAGTAAACCGAACAGTGCACTTTGCTAATGCGTCCCTCTTACGTGTCATGACTTAGGTAGGTAGGGGAATGAATCCTGCAAGTGTGCATGTGTGTGGGGGTAGTAGGGTGTGTGTAAATGCAAGTGTGAGGGAACAGATCCTTTTGGCAAATACTACAATACACCAGATGCTGCATACTCCCTCAGTAAACACAGGGGATGTCACTACACTATCAGCACAGCCAAACAGGGCTAGTTGGCTAGTAATGCCAATAGTGTGCTCTGCTACTGTGTCTATTACCATTGTCAGAGTACAGATAGGCATGTTTTGGTAACCCACAACTGTCACGTGTGGTTGTGTCACACAGTATGACCTTGTGCGGGTGTTTGTACATAACAATGCATGCCATTGCCTAACCCAGCAATGGCATTGCACACATGATGTATGTGTGTGACACATACACATAAATACCTGTGACCTGCAGTAGTTACCATGTCTGACACATGCTTCGTGTGGATAAATGGTATTAGCAATGTATACCAATATGACTGTGTCTTACTGTGCAGAGTCCACACGTGGTATGTCCTTATACAGTGTGAGTGTCTATGGTGAAATAACTACAGCAGGGGATACACATCTGGTCTGGGCCATATAGTGTACATGTAGTCAATGTACAGGTGCTGCATGTTCCCACCTGTTGTGGTAGTGGTAACATGTCATTCCACTGCAATTCGGTGACCACATGCTGTGAACTCTTCAACTAGAGTGTTGTAGCTACAGTAATGCTCACACACAATGTTCGGCTGGATGCAGTACGGCCTTATAAACACAGTTCATGGGACTGTCATATTGCCGGTGTTGTTATGGAGGATAGGTGGTCTTCCTGTGTATGTGAGGGTTGTGTGTGCCAGGCTATGAACCAGATGGCAGTCCGACACACTGTCAGCTGCACATGAGTAGGCCCTGATGGTTTGTGCTGTGCCAACAACCTGGAGGTGTGTGTATCTGTGTTAACTTGGGATACCACCCCCCTATCCATGTGTGTTACATCTGTAGGGGACGACAGGCATGGTATGGGGCATAACCTGTCAGTGATGGGTAACACCTGTGAGCCATGAATCATGCATCCGGTACTGCACAGACATTGCAGTTCACCATGCTGAGGGCAGTGTCTGGTGCATGCATCCTCCAGTGTACACTGCTGTTGTTGTGTAGCAGCACTGTTAGTGTCCTAGCCTGTGTGATACCCAGGGAGGTCGCTATGTAAACCATGTCCTGCAGCATAAGGCAGTATGTGTGTACCAAGGAGCCTTGCCAGTATACATCGGGCCATGGGTGTCACGTGCAAGATGACCCGTGCACATCAATGTGGCTTCCCTAGCATGTAAGCACACGTTGACAGCCAGTGGATACCCTATGAATGACAGTGGAGACTGAGCATAATGTAGACATACAACAGCCTTCCCACATATAGTGGTAGAATACCTGGTGAGAGTATGTTGGCAACCAACATCAGGCTCATACTGGCCTGTGCCACATGCTGAGAGATCCATTCTATGTTCCCTATCATGTAGTCCAGGGAGGTATGTCCCAGGCAGCCACACTGGCATGGTCAATGAGTGAGTCATAGGTTCATAGGTTCATAGGTTCATACTAGGCTATCTGCCCGAGGGCATTTACAAGCCTAGCCCATCGTTTTGTGGCTTACGCCACCCCTTTAGTATGGGGAACTATACCCATTATTTTGCTGTGCCTCTGTCGAGCAGTGACACTGAGGTAATCCCTGCCTGGGATATATCTGCGATCTCCCATCCATTGGTCAAGATTTCTCTTGAACAAGGCCAGCGAGGTGCTCTGCCTCACATGTACCGGGATTTTGTTCCACAGCATAGGGAGTCTTTGGGTGATGAATCTATCCCTCCAGCACGTCCTATTAATAGCCGTGTCAAGGTTTAAGTCTCCCGCCCTTGTGGCTCTGATGGATCTAGATTTTTTGAGGTGAAGCATATTCATCAAATCTGGGTTTGACATGGCCTTGTATGTTAGGCAAAGGTCACCTCTGAGCAACTGAATAGAGCTGGAGTTCTTTCAGTCGGGCAGCATAGGACAGATTTTTGAGACCCTTTATCTTTTGGTGAGGAACTTTTGTGGCCTCTCCAACTGCTGCAAGTATCGGGTCAGATACATTCCGAATGGGGCATTGTACTCAATCATTGGTCTGATGAGTGATGAGTAAAGGGAGACTATGACCTCCCTTGATCTAGATGAGAATCCCTTCATGATAAGGTGGGCAATGTGGAAGGTCTTCCTAACTACTTTAGCTACATGGGTGTCGAATGACAGACTACTATCAACCTGGGTCCCCAGGTCCCTGATAACTTCTTCTGTGCTCAGTGGATTGCCACCTATTTGGTAGCTAGGGGTAACCTTGTTTTTCGAAGGGTATGACTATGCATTTTTTGGCATTTAACTTTAGGCCGTGGCTCTGGCACCAGTTACCCATTTCTGTGAGACCCTTCTGAAGGATATCTGTGTCAGATGTGTTTTCTACTATGGCGCCCAGTTTGCAGTCATCTGCAAACTTTGTCAGCTAACCCTCCTGTGTTTGCTTGTACTGGAAAAGTAGATGCCAAACAAGAGTGCCCAGGACTGAGCCCTGTGGGACACCACTTGTGACAGGCTTTGAGTCTGACATGGCGCCAGCAACTCTGACCCTGTGGGTTCTGTCACTCAGCCAGTTTGCAACCCATCTTGTGATGTATGGGTTGACATTTAAGCTGATGAGTTTTTCAGTGATACCCGAGTGGGGTATTGTATTGAAGGCCTTAGCCAGATCGAGGTAGGCTGTATGGACTGCCTTTCCCTCATCAATGGCTTTGGTGACTGTTTCGAAAAAGTCAACCAAGTTTAAAAGGCATGATCTGCCTTTGACAAAGCCAAACTGGGTTGGATCTAAAGTCTGCAAATTCCCTATGTCTTTATTTATGAGGTCCATTATGATCCTCTCCATGGCTTTGCAGATAAGGCTTGTCAAGCTAATGGGCGGTAATTTCCAGGGTCGGTGGAGGCACCGCTTTGTGAAGTGGTACCACAGTTGCAGTGCGCCACCCCTGGGTACGTATCCAGAGGTAAGACTTTGATTAAACAGCTGTCCTAGCTGTGGGTTTAATTCCTCATTGAGTTCATGGAGCACACAGCCGGGGACACCATCAGGTCCCATGGATGCTGTGTTTTTTGCTTTGGGGGGAGCAGTTCTCACTTGGGGGCTGGAGATGTTTGGGGGCTGCAATCGTTTGGTATAGATATCTCTCCTTTTGGCGGGGAGGGGGAGAAGTTTGCACTGAACCTGTCAGCCAGTATGCTGGCAATGTCTGTAGGATCAGTAATCTTCACATCATTTTGAACTAGCTCTGAGCATATCTGGGAGTTTCCTCCCAGGTTTCTAACATAGCTAAAGAAGGCCTTATGATTGTCTTTGAGGCTTTAGCTATTTTTCTCTCGAAATTTGCTTTGGATGATTTTATGAGAGCTCTTAGTTTTTACTTATAGTGATCAAGGGTGTCTTACCTTTTAAGGATTTTGCTCTATCTTGTAGTAGCTTCCTCCTTTGTTGTAGAGTTTGTTTATGGCTGGGGTCCACCAGACTGGACGCTGCCTTTGGTACAAAGAGTCTTGTTTTGCTTGGGATTGCCTTATCCATGCAGCCTGCAGGTGCTGGTAGAAGGCATTTGTAAGTGATTCAGCGGCTTGTGTACTGTTTTCCGCCGGCTCGGGGGCCTTAAAGGAGACCACACTAGTCTTTAGAAGTGTGAAGTCGGCTTTTGAGAAGTTCTTTACTGTGGTCTTTTATTTCAGGTGGGGGGGGGATGAGGACCTCCAGCGAGATTAGTTTGTGGTCTGATCTCACCAGTGAGGGGTACACCCCCGGTGTTGAACATTGTGCTCCCATGTTCGTGATGATGAGATCAAGTATGTTATCTCCTCTTGTGGGGATGGTGACTAGTTGTTCCATGGCATTTGAGTTTATGAATTCCAGGAACTTTTGGGCTAGGGTGTTTGGGCTTGAGTAGTGTTCCCAGTCTATATTAGGGTAATTGAAGTCACCTAGTATGATGGTGTTTGGTGATACATTTATCCCCTAGTGTTTTCAGGAAGGCCATGTGAGGTTCCTGAGTTTGTGAGGGTGGCCTGTAACATGCTACAATTTGCAGAGCAGTCTTGCCTATGGTTAATTGCACCTGGATGGTCTCCGATGCATCGTGCGTTGCCACCAGTCTTGAGGTGTGGGTGTCCTTGATGAATATGGATACCCCCTCCTTCTTGGTATTGTCCGGATTTTTGGGGCGGGCATGATATGAGGTAAAACCTGATAGCTGGGGTGCTCTCAGGAGCCTTGAACCAGGTTTCTGTCACAGCACAGACATCGATGTTCTCCATACTGAGAAGGGCCTCGAAAGTGCATTTTGAGATTTAGACTTCTGGCATTGAGCAGCATTACCCTTAGTTTTTTCCTTTTTGTGTTCTAGGGTGGTAGGTTTAGAATTTGAGCCTTGCCTAAAAGGCACTATGGGGTGGCAAGAGCCTTTGCCAATATCCGAATCCCAGGGTGACAGGTGCAAGCCGCCCTGCGAAGCAGCGTGGCTTGTCCAGCATGTCATCCCAGGCAGACAGACACTGGATCCCCTTTGAATGACACCAGTGTTTAAGCCAATTGTTAAAGCTGATCATCTTATCTCTGTATTGTGGCATCATTCTTGGTGAAGGTAGGATACTGCTCAAGGTCAGGGTCATACCTGCCTGGGCTACATAATCAGAGATCTCCTCAATGTCTCTTTTCATGTAGTCCAAGGAGGTACGTCCCAGGACGCTTACACCAGCGTGGACAATGACTGAGTCATATTTGTACCTGCTGTTGAGAGACCTGAGTGCTTGCGTTATGTGGCGGATTCTAGCGCCCGACAGGCAGCTTACTGTGACCTTCTCCTTACTCAGTCTGGTGAGCGGGACGTCAGTGTGTCTGACTATGGAGTCACCAATGACTAGTGTGTCTGGCATTGTGTTTGGCCTTAAGGGCTGTGACTGTTTGACACTCTGACTGTGAGGTCTATGTGTTGCAGGTGTTGTGTTCTGAGGTGGTGGTTGTTTGGGTGTCTGCTTTGGTGGCCTCTGCTGTTTTGGTAGATTTTTGATCAGAGCCTCCGAGTATGTCTTTGTGTGTTTATGTGTATGATTTGAGGTTGTAATGGTACTATGTGAGACTGGGTCTATAGTGTGTGTGGTAACCTTCTCCTCCTGACTGGTCTTGCCAGTCCTATGTTGAGAGAGCTCAGCCTCCAGTTTGGCCGTATAGTTGCATCTCTCTCTCTCATATCTGTCCATGCCTCTGTCTGACCTGTATGCATGTGTGCTGTGGTGGACCATAGTGCCCTGAGTCATATCACTGTGACCTTCACCAGATACAGCCTATTGAGCGGGACCCCAGTGCAGCACACATGACAGGTACCTGACATGTCTGTAGCAGGTGTGTTGTGTAGCCCTACAGGCTGTGGGTGTGTGGCACAGGGGATGTGCATGCCATGTGTGGCATGTGCTCTGTTCCGACGGAACATATGCCTGTGTGTCAGCTGCGGAGGTGTGTGATGCCCAGGCAGGCTGCTAGTCTGTGTCCCCACGTATGCACCAGTGTGTTCAGCATGCTGTCAGTATGTGTCAATGTCTGACTGGTATTGTCGTCACTGCAATATCTTGTATTGATTTATTTATTTATCCTACATTTGTTGACTGGGATAGCCCAACTGGATGCATGTCCATTTCCAGGGAAGGCCCGTGGAGACAAGCTACGAGGGTAGCAGATACAGCATTACAGAATACTAGCATTACATAGTACAAACAGATTATTTACAGAGATTACATAAGTAAGCAAGTCAAACATGTTCCACAGGTTAATGTTAGACCTGAGCACAAGCCAGGATTAAATTGAAATTACACAGTACAGTGGTTCACAGAAGTTACACATTCGAGTTAGCCAGGCTTGATACATTGACATAGCCAGTTACGTGACAAATGTTGTTTGAGTCTACTGTTAAATGACCTAAGGTGGACATTAGGGTAATATCAGCTGGAAGTGAGTTCCAGGATCTACTTACAGGGTTTGCAAAGAGAGAATCACCAGCTGTGTTATTAAACTTGCTAGTTTGAAGTAGTACATTGTTAGAGGATCGAAGCGGTCTAGGATTGTTATAGGGGGTGATAATAATTTAAGTGCAGGAGTATTGTCTGGATTATAGAGGATTTTATAGGTCATAATCAGTTGGTTATACTGTATTAGGCTGGGTATTGCAAGCCAACCAAGCTGATTTAGATTGATGCAATGATGTGTCCTAAAAGGCGGTCAGTCGCAAACCTGGCAATGTGGTTGTAGCAAATTGAGTGCTTGTTAAGGACAGTCTTGTTCATATGTGAGAGTAGAGGGGATGCATACAGAAGGGCTGAAACAAGGTGTGAGCGAGCTATGGCACCTTTAGCTGGAGGGGCTAGGAAGGCTTTAATTCTGTAAAGTGACCCTAGCTTTCCATTGATGGCTTTGCTAATCTGGTTAACATGTATGTCACATATGAGATTATTGTCTATGATGACACCTAATAGTTTTGGAGATGGGTCAGGAGATTATTGTGCCATCAGTTGATGTTATGGTAACGGTGAAAGTGGTAGACCTACGTGTTGGTGGAATAACAGCAGTTTAGTTTGATTGGGATTTAGAATCAGACGATGTTCAGAAAGCCAGTTTGCTATTGTATTAAAGGTGGTCTGGGTAGCTGACCATAACTCTACTGGAGATGTGGCTGAGCAGATCAGAGTAGAGTGTACAGCATATTGGATAGAGCTGACTTTTGGGATGACAGTATAACGGTCGTTAATGACGATGGAGGACAGCAAGGGCCCTAGGATAGAGCCTTGTGGTACTCTGAGGGTGTTAGGTAGAAGGTTAGAGGGTTTGTTCTGCCAGAGGCCGGCCTGCTGTTGACCATGCAGGTAGGATTGACACCATTGGAAGGCTCCAGTATCTAGACAGTCTGTGCAGGGTGTGGAGTACAAGTTGGTGATCAACCATATCGTATGCCTTTGAGTTAACCAAAAAGAGGGCTGTGGATATATAATTAATGTTGCAAGTATGGCTTATGGTGTTAGTAAAGGCTAGGAGGCCTGACGTAGTGCTGTGATGAGGACGTAAGCCATGCTGAGTGTCTGCCATAATGCGAGTTTGGATTAGGTGGTGCATGACTTGTCTATGACGAAAGTTTCCATAATCTCTGCAACTGGAGAGAGTATAGCTATTGGCCTATAATTGGAGACTTCAGTAGAGCTGCCTCCTGTGTGAAGTGGGATTACATATGACATGTTCCAGATGGTGGGAAAGTTAGATTCTAACATGGTTCCTTTGATTACCTTTGAGACGGGGTAAGCAATAGCATCATCTGGTTTTGATAGGTACTCGGCAGGGAGTTGTTCAGCAGACAGTGTAGTGGGTTTCACTGTTACAATCAAGGTACGGAGAAGTGAAGTGGCGACTGGTTGGCAGCTGGACGCAAGTAGTTTTCTAGGGGTGCTGCTTTCAGGACCAGCGGAGCTAGGAGGTAGATGGCTAGCTAGGGTCTGCAATGTCTCAGTAAAGGACTGGTCAAAGCTATCAGGAACATCTTCAGGGATATTATCAATAGTAGCAGCAGCGATTGGGGTTGATGTTTGTCCTGGACGTAGTATATATGACAAGCCACCTGACAGGGTATGGCATTACTGGGTTCAGAGAGACCAGTCCCCAGATTGGCTGTGTGGTGGCATCCCACACATGTGTTGTACGTTCCTGGCCAAGGGTGATGGCTGACTGCATACATGTGGCAGCTGTGACAATGACACATGGACCATAGAGGTGATTCACAGGTTACCTTTGCACATGCTACCCTAGTAGTGTGATTGCCATGGTGAGTACCAACACATAGGGCCAATGGGGAACAACATACTGAAGGTGTGTATGTGTGGGTGGACTACCACTGTTTCATAGCACTGACATATATGACTGCACACGTGGGTAAATGCCAGGTAAGACGTGTGCAATGTGTCACAGGCAACGTACATGCATACAGGACAGACAGTGACGTTCTGTCATGTGTAAGGTTGACATACATATGGTACGCTATGCAGATGTCACTAGCAGTCTACAGAAGCACTGTAACTCTGCATTGCAGGTGTAAGCAGTGTTCCAGGGGACCCCAAGCGAACATGCATGCAAACAAAGCTACAGTACACAGGGCTGGAAGTACTGCATTATACAACAAAGAAGGGGTAACAATAACAGTAAGTAACAATGCAAATATGTAGGCACTATCAACATGTACCCAGGAATACGCAGCACAGATGGCCATGGTAGAACCGATATTATGTCATACTTATTTGTGATCTGGACAACATTGGTACTGCACACATATCTAGATGCGCGAACATATACATGGTATAGTCGTTGTGGGCATCTTGACACCATTACTGTACATGTCCACCATTGCATATCACTACTTGCATTAGCTTTCCCCCTGTGCTACCCATGTATGCGGCTATCTGTTGACAACCTTACCACCGGCATGCAATTATGTGCAGCTGTTATACTTTGGTATGTACTATGGGTGCAGATAACAATTCAGGACATTCATACAGTTACTACAGCAGGCATGCTGGGGTACACACAGTCATAGCAGCACACTGTACTGTTACCAACATGATACTACTAATACACGTCTATGTAGTCACCCTGTGCATCAGCAACGTGTTTACCTGTTCCCGCAATGATGTTGGAGATTGCAGGAATTGGCACAGTGTCATCATATGCACAGGGTGTGGATTAGGTATGCCTGAGTCAGCCACTGATACCACCAATTGACATGTGTGTGTATGTGTGTTGGTGAGGGGCAGCAGTACAGGGTGGGGCAGTGTTGGTGCAGTGTGTGCGTGTATGTGGTTGCCCTAAGCGTTAACATTTTGCATGTGTGTATGCACGCACACAGTTCCACCTCATGGCTGCCATCCATATACAGGGGTTTGTGGACAGCCACAGACTGCACCTGGCAGGCCATACAGATCAGTGTCTGTGTGCACGGACATGGTACCTGTACCTGGCAGGGGTGCTACTGACCATATCCAGTACAAAGCCGGACTGGGTACTGTCATCAGAAGTGGGGGGGTGTTGACTGGACACATGTCCCTGTTGGGACTGTCCAGAGCCACGTGCATGTGGTCTCCTGGGGCGTTCCGATGACAGCACAGACCCAGCATTGCTGGGGCTGCTGGCACTATAGGGGCGCCTTGAGCCTGTTGCCGTCCGCGCCGACTGCCAGCTGCTGCCGCTGCCGGCATACGGCCACGTCGATGCCACAGATGCCCACCATTCCCCTGGCTCATGGACATCTGGTTGTGGAACTGCTGTAATATGTCCCCACAATGTCTGTCTATGACATCGGTGAAGTTACGGATAGCATCCGCAATGGCACGCATACTGTCTGTCATGGCTGTGCGACATGCTCTGAGCTCCCTCAGACCCTGTCTGGTGTACCTTTCCATACGTGACTGAGCCTGCATGACAGTCCGAAACATAGCTGAGGTTGACAGACCTCTTTGGGCACGTCGGCCAGAGGCAGTACGCCCATGGATGCTCCCACGAGAACCCATGGGCAACTGTTTGTGTGGTACCATCGGAGGACCCTGCCCATGGCTGCTGTGTGGGGATGCATGTGCCACAGGTACCACATTACCCTGGTCTATGCCCGCTGTATCCTGTCCATCACCTAGGGACAATGGTGACAAAGGATGTACAGGCAGGATGACTGTGCAATGATGGGGTTGACAGCTGTGTACTGTCAATTGGCTGACCAATGGCAGACCCTGACACACCTTCCTGTACCATTACACATATATCATTATTACCAGTAGCCATGGCACAGGATTCAGGTTCCCTGCTGCAGGTCACCAGAGCAGCCCCAGAACCTATGGGATGAAGACAGGAAACACAGTTTACAGTCTCCAGACATTGTTACCAGTGATACACTTATACACACATGCACACATGGACACATGCACACAGGCACACATGCACACATGCACACAGGCACACATGCACACATGCACACGTGGACACATGCACACGTGGACACATGCACAAATGCACACGTGGACACATGCACACATGGACACATGCACACATGCACACATGCACACATGCACACATGCACACACGGTCACGTGTACACATGCACTCATGCACACATGCACACGTGGACACAGGCGCACATGCACATATGCACACATGCACACATGCACACGTGGACACAGGCACACATGCACACATGCACACATGCACACGTGGACACAGGCACACATGCACAGATGCACACGTGGACACAGGCACACATGCACAGATGCACACATGCACACATGCACACGTGGACACAGGCACACATGCACACATGCACACATGCACACGTGGACACAGGCACACATGCACAGATGCACACGTGGGCACAGGCACACCTGCACACATGCACACATGGGCACAGACACACCTGCACACATGCACACATGCACACCCTGCAGTATACACACAGAGCACTACTGAGTTACACTACTGTTACTAGCATTATCAGGACTATTATAGGCTATGTTAAACACACTCACCAGCATGGATGGCCTGTCTCTGTAACCCTGGAGGGACCTGCAGAAATGATGAGATTAATGTCAGTGGGCACATCTGTGCCATTGATATTGCATATGATACAGTGTACAGAACAGTCAGGTGTACATATGGAATATTACCTGCACGCTCCATGTCGTGCTGCTGTGTGGAACCAGCCTCCATCATAATGCAGGTGTACTGCTGTTGGTGTTCTGGGGCTGGAGCCACAACACTTAGGAGTAGCCCCTCCAGTCTGGTGAGGGGGGATGTGTGGCCACCCCACCTCCTGTGGCGACCTGTTGCCTGTGGATATCTGATGCACGCTGCCGGACACTTCGGATTAAATCACTGCAGTGATGTCGTACCTGCTCATATGTCCTGTTATGCGTGCCAATATCATTTACCCTACGGACAAGGTCTTGCCGCAGTGCGGCCCTCTCCTGCTGATTCTGACTGGTGCGGGAAAACAGGATGTCATACTCCCGCACCAGGCTCTGGTGGATCTCCTCCTCTTCCACCACAGAATAGGTGGGGTTACACTGTCGCACCATCTCCCTGGAAGAGAACACAGACAGGATATCAGCAGACCATGTCAGCAATATATGGCACACATACTATACATGATACTCATGTGTAGTGATATACTACTACTCCCATATGTTGCATGTGTGTGTGTCGTGGTGGATACACAGGTACATGGCAAGATATCAGTGCTCAGCCAACACCTGTGCAACAATACCTGCCACATTCCACACAACATAGTAGCATGCCCCATCGGTCAGCATACACTGACAGGTGCAATGCACAACCTCACTCTGGGGGTTCATCCCAAGGTACTGTATGTGGGACACCGTCCACTACTGTGATGTGGACAGATGTTACTCGGCCTGGATATACATATCCCACCACCACCACCAGCACAGTAGACTACTTTGATATGTATGTGGTTAGACAGTTATTCACTTGCTGGGACTGAGATGGTATCCATGCAGCACACTGGGCCAGTGGAAGCCACAAGCCACACTGCTGACCCCTTTGCAAATGCTTACCATGGACATGCCGCAGATTGCATGACACTTGCACACACATATCTAACCCAGACCCTATGCACAAAGGTTAGGCATCCTGTCTGGTGGACCCCAGACAGAGGCAGATTGTATAACAATAGCAGGAGGCTACTGCAGGACAGAGCACATTCACATTAAGGGTAGGCATCTGTGGTCAGCACTGGTACTACGCTACAGTCCGTCATAACAACAGCCATGGCCTACTCTGGGAGGGAAATGGACACAAACACTATGGATGACCACAAGGCCTTCTTCAGTTATGTTACACATATGGACCACATGCCTCAGATATGCTCTGTGTTAATCCACACCTACTTAACATTCACCAAACACACGCATATTGGCAACAATCCTGCAGACATGTTTGGTGCACATATCCCCCCTCCTTCTCCCCCACCTTTGAGATATTTATCCCAGCTGGATGTAACCTCCCTATCATCGCACTTGTCCAGGTGAGGGCCGCCCTCAGCAGAGGAGAACACACAGCATCACTGTGACCTCGTGGTCCCCCTGGATGTGTGCTACCAGCACTCTGAGAGGACATACCACCGCATGTAACACTGATAGTTTATCTTGGCCGTGCTACAGGATATGTACCTGGACAGTGGCATACAGCAACAGTGGTCCCACAACACTAAGGGGGCACCTCAACTGACCCTGGGAATTACCACATCATATACATAACGGGCCTGGTCTGCTACGCTATGGAATTATGCAGTATGGGATGCATATGCAGTGACATCAGGTACCTGCAGACACTTGTTCCCAGCCAGTGTGCCTTTGGGATGGGCTGATCCTGACTTTTGGGCCTGGCTGACATTTCAAAGCAGTCACTACAGCCATTGCTGGGCCAACGCACAGACACATGCTGCCAGGATCCTGGCCTATGACTGCTTGACATGTGATGTATGGTCATCCCCTTTTGGTGTAACTACGTACACACAACATATCACATGGATATACCTATGGATACAGACCTATGACACATTTGGAGGGTTCACAGTATGCACACTATTAACCTGCTACTTTGCATTACCTCTGTTCGTCGCAGCTGATTGCATTACCACAGCTTCTGCTTGCTGCTGTTACTGTCAGTGCTGACAGCTTCAGGTTACAGAGAGTCACAGTGTCTGGTTTTTTTTTTTTTGCTCTCTCTCTCTCTCTCTTCTCACTGTCCCTCTGTCTGCTTACAGACAATGCAATGAATGTATCGCATGTGGAAGTGTTAGCACTGGATGCTTTTGTAGGTATCTGCATAGGTCCATGTGATGGCCTCTGCACCAATTGTAAGCCAGCATTTGCTAATTGCATACAGCCAGTTGTGTACTGATTGCAGTTCTCACTGTGATTTTAGGTCAGTGCTATAAAAGGGTATGTGGGATAGGCATTGCCCTTTCAGATTGTGAGGGCGGGGACCATGCTGGTATGCTGTGGACAGTGTTCAGTGACTGTAAAGGTTAGTATCTCTCTCATGCTTCAGGCTGTGTTGTATATTCTCAATTCTCCATTCCTCTCTCATGTTCCCTGTAGCAAGTGTGAATGCACATTGACTCCTACAACTATATATATATATATATTTATATATATATATATATATATGTACATATGCATACATATATCTATGTACTTTAACTGACGTTATTATCTACAGACTGCCAACTAGCATGGCTGTTTCTTTCCACACACTACTATTATGGAACTCCAGTAGTTTTGACATTTATTTTAAATGACATGCTTTGTGTACTACACATCCTATATTCCCTTTACATTCATCCCTACTTTTACATGTTATATTTATTTTAGCACAATGTTTTTGTATAAGAGTCATGGCTTAGTGGTAGGTTGTACAGACTAGTGTTTCCAAGGTCCTTTGTTTGGGACTGACAGTGGGAGTTTATTTTTCTTTTGAACTGAGTACAGGACCTGTCAATCACAGTGACTAAGGCACTTTTAAGCAGTTGTAACTGGGCTAGCACTGGTTTGTGCGGAGCTCACGCATGCGCACTGGCGGTTAGCTCCGCACACCCGGTTACAACCGCTTAACGGTGCTTACTCTGGCGCACACCAGCTTATTTTCTTTGAAAGAAAAGAAAATGGGGAGACAGGAAAGTGGTGAAAAAGGGGTCACAAAGAGGGTAAGACAGTAGGGAAACAAGCTTGGGATGTGCAGGAGGGATGTAGGTAAGGCCCATAGCTGCCCATTTCTTCATCAGCAACAGCTGTGCATATGTATGTAATTTGGTGTGACATTTGAAACCTTTCACCCCTGAAAGAGGTGTCAGGACAACAATAATACTTGTTGTACAGTCAATTGTAATTGATAGGTTCCATGTCCAGCGGACATGTGTGCGGAATGGGCAGCTATGTATGGGTTGTAATCTTTTTGTGGGTACAGAGTGGCCTTTTTTTTTTTTTTTTCAGGTAAGAGTGGTATGTCAGGTGAAGGAAGTCGGTTCAGCTGGGGAGGTAGGTTGGGTAGGTAAACAGACAAGACAAACAAGATGCATACAGGGGTGGTGTATGACACATGTGGGGGGGTTACACAATTGACGGGGACAGAGGTTTGGATATCCAGAGCCCATGAGCCCACAGATGGCAACAGTGGAACTGATATCCCCACCCATAGGCAGTTGCCACTGTTCCTTCACTGCCCAGGACGGGGCTGTGCTGGGGGCTGTGTAGGTGGGGCAACAGGCATGCCCGTTAGTTGCACCACCCATGCCTCGAGCTGGCGTAGGGGCTCAAGGACAGAGTCTCAAATCTCCCTACGCACCACAGTCTGGACG
Source organism: Protopterus annectens (assembly GCF_019279795.1). Taxonomy (NCBI): domain Eukaryota; kingdom Metazoa; phylum Chordata; order Ceratodontiformes; family Protopteridae; genus Protopterus; species Protopterus annectens. The sequence continues at coordinate 534,191,719 of NC_056735.1, forward strand.
CTACGGAGGGTGAGTGGTGGATCTCCTCCGGCCACACTTGCAGAGGGGCGAGCCCCATCCCCGCAGCGCTTCCACCCGCAGGTGGCACAGGGCCACCGGAGGAGGGTCCGACTCGGCTCTAGAGCCTGGTGCTCTCGCCAGCTGAGGTGGGAGAGGTGGGTCCGCTGGAACCCGCCTTCCCTGTCGTCCTATGTTTTGCATTATGTCATGACAGTTTGGGTTAGTGACATATAATACCATTCACAATTAGTTGTAACAGCATGCATTAGTATTCCCATTAACCAAACACCCAGATATTCACACCATTGAACAGCGTGCATAACACATGCATAATTTGAACAGAAATACACAGTCCAACAACATGCAGGGTTAATTGATGGCAACAGGCCATCAGGTGTGGATGTATGAACAGGGCAGATGCATCAACGCACATGTAAATATATATGACCCAACAGGACAAACGTCCAGGGGTGTTAATTGTGATTGAACATACCATTTTCACGTGGAATGGGTGATTTGTGGTTATAGGGTGGGGTAAAGAAAGTAATATTAACACCTTCGAATAACAATACATATGCTGTACATTTCTAATAGCTACAGTTATATACACACTACTGTTCTAACTACAGTTTCCTATATGATAACTATTTCACCTTGCTGATAGGACTGTTACTGCAACATCAATATACATTTTAGTGTTCTTCATACACATTCATATCTAGCTTTGTTCAGGTACATCATCTTGCTACTTTTGCTTTATATAGCTGTAGACAAGTGTGGATGTTTGGTATATCAGACAATCATCCTATCTGCATATTTCAGACTAAGAGCAACATATCCAGATTTTGGGATACACATTCCACATGCAGCAACACTTTGAACATATTTCACTGTTTGGTTTTGAATCTCACATGCATTTCATTCTGTCTTGACTGCAGTATACTTTATTCAGGGGTTATTACTACTGTATTGCTGGATTCATGACACTTTCTCACACTCTCTCACTTGCTTTCATTTTACTATTCAGGATGGTACTTCTAGGCTTTATTGACATGTTTTAACAGTAGTTATTACAATCCTTTCCAGCAGTCTCACTTCTGTCATGTTTCAGTATTTCCACAGGGATATATTTCACACATGTGATTTCATCATCTTCTGCAGCTATACTTTTCAGCCTGCTGCAGGTTGTGTACTATTTTCTTACAGGCAGGGCATTTTTATTTCAGAATATATCTCGGACAGTTTCATGTTTAGGTTACACTTACAGGCTGAAAACTCTTGTAATCAAGCAATACTTGCATACACTTTCACACTGTTACTTGCAGATTTTATTCCTTACTGACTACACTGCACTCTTTTGCTGACTGTCATACTTTTATATTTCTTTACAGTTACTGGTAGTGGATTACTGACCTGCCTGGTGGCGCAACCGCACCAGCCTATCGCCATAGGCTCTGCGGTTCGCAGAACGGACACCTGCAGCTGTAATATAAATGAAGTAATATTGGAATACACATCTCCATAATATCAGCTAGTTTAATTTTTTACATACATAATTAAATGTTACTTACTCAGTAGTGGGGCGTTGGGTGTTTGCCGGGCCTCCTGGATCCAAAGGTTCAGTTGGTCCTGCTTGCGTCTCTTCAGGTCCACATGGTGGTGACAGACCTGCTCACCAGTCCTTGGAATCCCTGTGGCACTGGTGAGATCATGAGACAACTGGTCCCACGCCTCAGCCCTGTATGCTCCCCAGAGGACCTGGCCCTGCATGAGTTGGGCCTCATGATTGTGGACTAGGAGCCAAGCCATGTACCTGGACTCCTCAACACCCCACCTCTGTGCTCGAAAGCGACTACCCTCTCCTACTCCTGACATTCTGCCTGCAGGTCTGTTCTACAATCGTTTATGCTGTGTATTCCTGCCTATGGGGCTTATATAGTCCGTTTTTCCCACACATATCTGTGATTGGCCATTTTGGAATTGTATCAACTTCAGTAAACCTGCATTGTCATGCTGTAGTTTGTATTCATTCCTATATATTAGCTATTATTGCATTTCTAGGTACTGCTGTCATGGCTTAGTGGTTCTGTACCTTGACTATGGTGTATAGTATCCTGGGTTCGAACCTGGCCACTGCTTTTTATTTTTCATGACTGTCTAGACATGCTGAGGGGTGTGTCTGTGTAAAGGCAGTTTTGATACGGCTTGCTCAACGTTGCCCGTCGGTTAGCTTGTTTGCGCGGTGCGCAGCTCCACACAAACGGGGTACACTGCTTTAAGCCTCATTTGGCTATCGGCACGCATATTACACTCAGTTCAGTTAGGGGCACATAGATATAGCGTGTTAAACCACTGCTCAGCTACGGGCACTCATTTTGCACCAGTTAAACCACTGCTCATCTACGGGCAGATACACTCACCCTGTTAAACTGTAGCTCATCTATGGGCACATCTGGCATTTTTTATTCTTTTGTTACCTCACATTTCTCCAATATGAATGGGCTATTTCATTACATTTTACATAAGTTGTGGTTTTATGTCTACATATTTGTCAGGGACTTGTTTCCTGCTTATTTTGCAAAAAAAAAAAAAAAAATGGTGTTCTGGGGGCTCGAACCATGAATGTCTGCTCTGCAGCCAGCATCTCTACCGCTACGTTATTGCTTCCTGGTTTATTTTGCATATTTAGTTTTTATATGCTTTCCCACTGACTGCTAACTGTAGCTGCGCTACGGGCACGCCCACGCAAACGAGCGCACTCACAGTTAAACATCTTTACAGTTTAAAAAAAAATTATAACATGTTCATTTATATTTATTTAATGTTCATAGTCTGTGGGGGCATGTGTTGTGTTCTGTTTATTCACATTTCCGTGGACTCTGTCGTGGGTGTTTCCTTTGGGTACTTTTCCTCTTCTGGGGGCGTGTCCGCTTACAGGGCTCGGCCTACGGACACGCCCCCTACTGTCTTACACGGACCGTGTTGGCCTTCAGTGTGATTCAGCATGCTCTCATTAATATGCAGAGCATGCTGACATTATTCCGTTTAACTGCAGCCTCCGTGTATGAGTTATAACTCTTACACGGAGGCTTCGTGAATCCTGCCCATAGTTGCATAAATGCAGATAAATGCAAAAAGAAATGTATGTCTACATGCAAATATTTACGCATATGTAATTAAAAGGTATGAGTAGGTGCAAACATACCTGCAAACAGAAATGTATCTGTATACAAATATGGAATGTTCATGTGCTGACATGCTTTTGTGTATAAATACAAATGTATATGTATGAGTAAAGAAATATACCCAAGTATACATATGTAGCTATGTAAAAGACAGATGCAAATTTGCTAAAGAATATATATACATACAAATATATATATATATATATATATATATATATATATATATATATATATATAGACACATACTTATATTTATATTTATCTATATCTTTATCTAATATCCATATATATATATATATATATATATATATATATATATATATATATATATATATATATATCGGGGCTGTGTGCAGAAACAGAAACATATTTGCATTGCCACATAATTTTGCACACTGTCGTTATTGTATAAGATTAGTAATTAGCTGTACTATAGTCAAACACTTTATACCAGCAAAAGATTTGGTTTATGTAGAGCAAAGGATATTATCAATATGCTAATTTTATAAGATATACATTTCTTCCAAAATATTAATTGTACATACTCAGGTAGTCACTATACCTTAGGCAGAGTGAAGATGGGGGTTAAAGTATCAAGTGAATGACTAGCACAGAGGATACTGAGAAATGCACTGCTTGATTAATTCTGTGTACATTTCTACTTAATCCTGTTATATGATTACATTTATTAAGCAGCAAATTATCAAAGCATACAGTGCAATTAAATATTTCAAGGGCATCCATCTGTAACAGCAAATAAATGCAAATTGGACTGGAAATATGTCATAACTTCCTTTAAATTGTTACACTGTGTGTGTGTGTGTGTGTGTGTGTGTGTGTGTGTGTGTGTGTGTGTGTGTGTGTGTGTGTGTGTGTGTGTGTGTACAGATTATGTACAGTTTGTCTCTTTGAATAAAAGTTAAGCTTTGAGATAATTCACAAATTACTTAAAACTGAAAGCAGAGTATGAAGGCATTGTAGAAAGCAGAAGCTACAGTAAAATTGTATAAACAGGTTGCAGAAAATACCCATTCCCCCAAACAGACAAGCTTTACAGAGACATGAAAATGTAACAATTGCAAGGAAGTCATAAAGTTCTTCTAGTTCAATTCTCATTGAATAAGAAATTAGGTTTAGGATCTAACCAGTTTGTCCAGATACACTTTAAGTAGTTAGTTGGTTAAGAGGAACATGGAGAAAAGGGGGGGGTCTAATGGTTTGATAAGGCTGTAGAGATGTTGGAGGTGGTTGGAAAGTAGAAAAACTTAGGTAGAGTTGTGTGTAAGGAAGGGTTAAGTTAGGATGGATGATTGCCATGGAGGAAGTGAGGTAGGTATAAGGAGGGGCTAAATAGGGTTTTATGTGAATCTAGCTGAGTGGGAGGTCAGATTTAGGCGTGAACTTGCAGGATTGCAGGCTTACGTTCGAGACGTCCAGTAGGCACATCGGTGGACAGGTAGGCCTTGGATTAATAATAGTATGCATGGAGGAGGGAGGTAATAGTTGTATAATTTATTTTTTCCTCTTTGGGCCCAGAGTATTACTTTTTAACAACTCCTCAGAGCTTGGCAGTTTGATTGGGCATACAGTACAGTTTTCTCCTTGAGTGCGAGAGTCTCAGGGTTGATTCTGAGAAAGGAGTTGCACTGTGGTGGTTGGGCTCATTTGGGTTTGATTTAGCTGGGTCCAGGGTGTGGGTAAGAGCTTTGGGGGAGGTTTGTTGATGAAGTGGGAGTAGTGGTTCAAGTTCCTGGTGGTAGTGTTTTCTTTCTCGGTTCCATTTAGTTATTTGTGAAATATGAACTGATTTTTAGTCCCACACATTTGTTGCTTGGGTCAAATTGTGAGAGAGGAACAGAGAGTTTTAAATATATGGTTGATTGTTTTAGGTTAGGTTTGTTTAGGTGTTGTTATCTGGATTTGTAGATAAAAGTGTTGGAGGTATAGTGTGGTAGGCAGGCTGGCAGTCTTGTGAGGTGATCCTGATGTCATTGTTAATGTAAAGTTCTTTGGTGGTGGTGGTATAATGACTAGCAGCTTTCTTGCTGCTGGTATGCTTCCAGCCAAGTTGCAAGTGATGGTTCATACATTTCGCAGGTGACGAGGTACTCTGATTAGCAGTCACTTGCAGTGCATGTAGGGGTGGGTGGGGGGTAGAGTGGATGTGCAGATGATCGTTCTGCATTTTATTCCCTCATCACCTAGATGTGCGAGTGTATTGTAAAGTTTAAAAAAAAGTAAAAAAGTAAAGGCCAATGATTGCATAGCAGAGGGGAGCAGGATTACAGGGAGGTAATAGTGATGAGTGAGATGGAACGCACAAAAGTGGGGGTTTAGAAGGAAGGCTGGGAGGATATAGCCTATTTTACTTCATATTTTGACATGCTAACTCATATCTACTCTCATTTGAAATTACACCTATGTAAGTGTGCCAAGATAATGGTTTAATATTCATAAACATAAATAGAGACAACACTAATGCTTCTGTTCAAAAATTGAATCTCTCTAACAAATAACAAACGTGCCCCGTGTACTGAAATAAACTACAACACAATACTTGACATAAAATAATAAAGCTATCATGTATTATAATATACAATATACTTTCAAGTATCAGCCATATGTGGACCTTCTATACTAGGAAGCAGTGAGAGTGCGGTAAGGCAGGGTTAGAATGAGGTAGATTAAAGCAGGGGGCTTGTAGTGCAGCTAATTTATTGACAGTTTGGGGGTACTAGGTCATACTAAGTAAGCTTAGGGAAACCTGATACAGATGGAATTTGAATGCAGAACAGTCCAGGATCACATAATTAAACACTTGCAGGTTTATGCATGGCATAGTATATTTTCACTATGCTGCTCAGGGTGAAATCCCATGTACACCTATGATGGGAAGACTAGAATATTTTTTTTTTTTGTGTGTACAAAGTGATTAATGGTTTTCTTTCTCTTGGTAGATGGCTAGAATGCAGAGTTTGAGACAAAGATGGTGGGCATTGTCTCACAGGCCGAAGAGCTGTTTCAGGAGTCGCCAATGAGTGAGTCTCCTGTGACTGAAGAACCTGCTGTGTCCGGATGGAAGAGGAGAGGGCAGGTAGTGAAGAGTAGGTCAGTGACCTGAGGGAAGTGGGCATTACAGTCGATAGATACAGCCATAGTGGATGTTCCTGGCACTGGAGCTGGGCACGATGCAGTTGGAGTTAATGATATTTGTTGGAAGTTCACATGGATATATCAGACTTGGTGCAGTTTGGGACTAGCCTGTGGATAGGTGGAGATGGGAAGTCATTTCAGCAGCCTGGGGAAATTGTAAATGCTATAGAGGATCAGGAGGGGTTTAGTGAGGGGGAGGGCAGGTCTAATGTATTCAGTGGAGAGGGTAGCTTAGGGTTGCATATTGGGAGTTTAGGGTCATCGAGTCACAATAGCAAGAGGTGGATTCAGACATCGGGATCCAACCGGGAGATTGGTTAGCTACATAGGCCCTGGATCAAGTAAAAGGGGGAGTCTTATTCACCCCTCACACACCATCAATTAAAGAAAAGATCTGGAAGGGTGAGTAGTTACATCTCTTTGTGTTAATTGATGCTAAGGGGGGTTCAATGCTTGATGGAATCAGAAATGGTGAACAGCAAAGATATTCTAGCAGCCTTAGTGGCTCTGTGATGGAGGAGAGTAGGTAAGCTGCGAGCAAGAATGTGGGACAATTGGGTGTTAGGTTTCATGTAATACATGGCAGTTTGAGTGGAAAATGATAATTCCATGGCATTACCACTTCTGGCTTATTTTCTCATGATCCATGAGAAACAATGTATGCAGGTGGGAAATGCCTGTGTGTGGTATGATCAGCAGTTTCATAAGTGAAAAGTGATGGATCAGTCACTGCATTATGAAGTTAGACACCCTGATATCTGGTTAGCCACCATGATGGATAACCTCAGAGCTGCTAGCACAGTAGATAATCTAGGAGGGGGTTGGGTTGTGCTGGGCCGTTAATGTGAGGCATTGTTCATGGGCAGCATGCAGATTCTCATACACTTGTTCAGATTGTGTGGGCATACATCCAGGTGTGCAGTGTGGCCATCAGAAAGGTAATCTGGTCGATCCAGGTTCACTTCTGACTGAAGAGGGAGTGTTACCTCCTTCACTCCAGGGATTTCAAAGTTTCCAGGGAGAAGGTAATTTTCATGGGTAGGGGGAAGGTTGTCTTTTCTGGGCAGAGGGGAAGACCTGTTGATGCATTCACCCATTAAAGTGCAGACAATGAAACACATGCTCAAGTAATTTCCTGATTTGGCAGTTTTGGAGGAATTAATTAAAGGATTTTCTTTGAAATTTTCTATTAAGTCAGGAGTTAGATAGGATTGTAAGAATTTGTGTTTAGTGAGGGAGATGGAGGGAATTTTGAAAATTTAGTGGGGAAGGACTGGTGTGCAGTCAGGTTACTGGACCCATTTGATCATCTTCCCTTTGGCAGCTTTATGGTGTCGCCACTAGGTTTGGTCCCTGAGAAGCAGCCTGGTGAATTTTGGTTGATTCACCATTTGTCCTTCCCTGAAGGGAACTCTCTTAATGATTTCATTTCAGTAGAAGATGCAAAAGTTAGGTATGCTTCTTTGGGTGATGCTGTACAGGTCATTTAGGGTATTGCATCTGCTTTTTGGTTACTACCAGTGTGGAAGGCACAATGATCATGGTTTGGCATGGTGTTTGGGAACAAGTTTTACTTTGACAAGGCCATGGCAATGGGGTGTTTAATGGTCTGCAACACCTTTGCAAAGTTTAGCACAGCAATGTATTGGATTTGGCAGCAACAGATGGACACTCAGTAGTAGGTGAAGCGTATGAAGGAGAGATGCAAGGTATGTGGGAGCTTTTGGGGGTGTGTGGGCAGCTGGGTGTTCCACTGGCTACATGGAATTTGGAAGGCTCCGCCAAGGCATTGGGTTTTTTAAGATTGCTAGTGGATGTGAGATGAAGATTCTTTTGTTTAGCACTTGAGAAGATAGGACACTTGAAGGAAACAATTGCTTGCATGAAGGGCAAGGACAAGGTTTCAGTTAGGGACAATGTGGAGCTCTTAGGTCTAATGAATTATGAATGTAAGGCAATGCATCTGTGTCATACATTTTGTAGATCCATTCTTGTTAAAACACAGAAGAAGTAAACATCATTGGGTAAGGATTCAAAGCTTGTACTGATTTAGCATTGCAGTTGTCCTTTTTAGATCAGTTTAATAGCATTTCCTTTTGACAGTCAGATTGGGTTGGCCAAAGGGAATTGCAATTTTTTAGAGATGTGGCAGGGGTTATTGGGATGGGAGCATTTTTAGTGGTGAATGGTTTGCAGCTTGATGGCCAGATGATTGGAAGGATGAATGGAAGAGAGATGTGGCAGTTGTGGAACTGATACCAATTTGGGCGGCATCTTTGGTGTGACAAGAGCGGTTGCATGGTAAAAGGGTAATTTTTAATTTGGACAATATTGCAGTCATGCAAGTTTTAGAGTCTAAGAAAGAAAAACTTAGATCACTTTTGTTATTATTATGGAAGTTGATTTTGCTGAGTTTGTTGATTAATTTTCTTTTCCAGGAGTGCATTTGGTAGGTGCTAGGAAGTGATTGCTGACAGTCTGTCTTGTTTTCAGTTTTCCAGGTTCTAGCAGTTAGGCTTGGATGCAGCAGGTGAACTGACTGTGTTGCCAGATGATGTGTGGCAGATTGGACTGAAGTAACCAGATGGTTTGATACTGCAGTCTTGGCAGTTTCTACTAGGAAAGTGTATGGTACGGCATAACATGATTCTGATAAATTTGTTTTGCAGCTGCCTGAAGAAGAGGGGTTTTGGTCAGAGAAATTGTCTTTTCAATATTTAGCTCAGGTTTGGGTGCAAGGTTAGGCTGTTCAATCTGCTAAGGTGGACCTGACCGCTATCTGTATATTTGCACAGGTGGCAGGGTTGCAGGATTTCAGGAAATCTTGGACAGTGGCTCATATGTTGAAGGGATGGAATAGAGTTGCCTGTGTTAGAGTGGACAGGTGATGCCCGATGACAAGACAGGTTCTTAAGTTTTTTTTTTGCAGTGTTAGCCTTAGTGAATGGTGACTTAGTGGGTTATAATTTTGGGTGACATTATTGCTATGGATGTATCATGGAGCTCTTAGGAAGACATAGTTTTTAGGGTTGCTGCTTTGGTGGAATGTGATGGTAATTTCTGTGCCTGTAGGCATTTGGTTGCATAGATCTAAGGCAGATCAGATGGAGAGGGACATGGAGACAATTCTGGAAAAGGACAGAAAAGATATTTTGTGTCCAGTGGCCTGGGCTAGGAGAGTACAGTGGACTCATGCTGAGAATCCTCAGGATTTGTTTTTTTCTGCCAAAAGGGGGTAAGGTGAAAATGGGAAATCAGTTTGTCTGCATGATCGCTTTTCATTGTCTTCATTTTCCGGATGAGAGGTTTTTGATTTACTCATTTCACATTGGAAGGGCTTCTGATTTAGAGAGAGAAGGTAGTTCAGTGGAGGTTATTAAGATGGTAGGCCATTGTCTCCAAATGCCTTTTTGTCTTGTATTAAATAATTAGTTAATGTGGCCATTTTAGTATTTTTTATAGGAAAGGCGATTATCATTTTGGGTCTTTCCTATATTCATTGGGTAGTAAAGTGGGCTGCAGTTAGGCTGGATGTCAGTGAGTTGGGTTTACATCACTTCGGGTAGAGAATCATATGGCATGGTATCAGATGCCTCAGATGGCATCAACTCATGGAGGAGTTTGCAGACATACAGTCACAGAATGGGATTCTATGAGGTTTAGTGGTTCATCTGGAAAGTGATGATTTGGGAATAATTTCAAAGTGACAGTTGGTGTATAGGATATTAGAGGATTTAGCTACTATAAATAGAGTGTTTTGAGTATGTCTATTGTGTGGTCTGAAATAGTACCATGCTTATTTTAAAGGAATGCCAGCAGTTTTATTGGAATAGAGCAGGTCCATTGGTTTATTAATTTTAGGTTGGCAAGTCAATTGGTCAATCTGAGTATTCATACGATAGAGTATAGCGACTTTGATGGCAGGTGTGATGCTGCCAGTCCAGCTAGCTGAAATTTTGTAAATATTTCTATGTCATTTGTGAATATTGCTATGATTTATACAGAACTGTATGTTATGTACTGAGCTTCAGGAATGTAACTGCAGTGCCCCTACTGGAAAAGAACAGAAATGTATATAAACTATATACCTCTGCAAATGTATGTTTTAATAGTAGAAGTTGGAACATACAGAATCAACTTGCAAAACTTCAAGGAAAAAATGTTGGACTCAAAATGTTTTACAATTGTGTTGTCTCTTAGTTTCAATGCAGCAATCAGCCACAATGTCTAGAGCAAGAAGTTTTTCTATTATATTGAAAGTAATTTTAATTATTAAGTTTAATAATATAAAGTGTTTTATTGCTTCCTATCAGCTGCACATCTGAGAGATATGTACTTCTCACACAGAGATGATACAATTCTGTTGGTACCTGTTAGCCTGGGAACTGAAGGTAGATGACAAAGAGTGATATCATCCCAGTTGACCCAGCAGTCATGTTTGATAGTAATTTAAGAACTCTCTCAGAGAAAGACTGTGTATTTTGTATCTTGTCTTGGACCTAGAAACATCCATTCATCATCATCTGCATTTGCCTTTCTAATAGTAAGTAACTAGGGTACAGTAATTTATTTTAGATATGGGTAGGAATATAATAAATATTAGTTTATATGTTTCCTGCATTTATTTGAGATTGTCCTACAATGTTGTTTTAAAATATTTCCTGTGATTCTGAATTCTGCAGTTACTGTGTTGTTTGAGTATTATCTTGTTATTTTATTTATTATTAAATATATTTAAACCTTTTAATTATGGCTGGTTTGTTTAGAGATATTTTAGTTCTTTGAGTATTTGCAAATGTATTTGTTGACACTGTACAGGCCACTACTAAATAGCCTTAGTCTTAGTCACATTTACATTTGGATAATAGTAACATTCCACAGTAGGACTGGTCACCCTTTGTAAGGGCCTTTATAGTAGCTGATAAGTATGGGTTGGTGGCATTGATAACTACCTTATATTCTGGGCAGAAGGGGGCATAGCAAGTAAACCTGTGCCAGCCTTCCCCAGATGTGTATGTGTGTGTGTTTGTATATATATATCAAATCTCAAAGTGTGTGTGTGTCAGCTAATTGGACAGGGACACGAAACACTGGTTGGACAGAGAGGGTGCTGGAGGTCATGGCTTGACCCCTCAGCTGAAATCTTACTTAACCCTATAGCTGTGCCAGTGGGGAGTCTTATTGTAGATCTGGAGAAAGAGTGGGATACCAGCCCCCGGGCTGACTGTGATCTCTCTGTGTTCGTAAGGTAAATTGTACTTTACTGTGTGTGTACTTATCATCCTCACATTGTGTACATCCTTCACTGTTGCCAGTGGTGAGGACTGAGTGTTTTTGATTACTGGGCCAGTACAGGGGCATCACAACAGGGACCCAGTTTGGTTTAGAGAGGATGGAGTGCACATCAGCGAGCTTGGATTGGATTAATTTAATATACACCAGACTTTATATTTGTGAGGCTTGGTGAAAGTATTGCAGTAAGTGAGTAGGAACAGCCTGTGTCAGGCTGGTGGGCAGAGAAGATGGGCAGGCTTGTCCCTCTTCTGTTCCCTTTCTGGTGTTGGGTGTTGGATTCAAAAAGTTTGGTTGAGGTTGAAAGTGAGCTGTGGTACACTGCTTTGATAAATGATAGCAAAAGGCCGGTTGTAGAAACACTGCTTATTTTGGACAGGCTGAACGAGATAGAACACCCTGATACATAGCTATATGGATGTTCATGCTGTGATTAGTGCATTTATGAATGTTGTTCAATAAAGCTATGATTAAGAAAGATTTAATAAAGGCTGTCAAATACCATTTTGTGCAGTGTGCGTTATCAAGGGGATGGATGAATAAGGTTTGGGAACAAACCAATTTGTCCAGAGACATGTTATGTGGTTAGTTGGGTAAGAGAAGATGGGCAAAAGGGGGGGTTTAAAGGTTTGATAAGTGGAGGGGGGATGTTAGGGCTGGGTGGGAAGTGGAAAGAGTTTAAGTAGAGTTGTGGTTATGGAAGGGTTAAGTTAGGATAGATGAGTGCTGTGGAGGAAGTAAGATACATGTAAGGAGGGGCTAAAGGCATTTCATATGAATGTAGCTGAGTGGGGGGGGTTCAGATTTAGTTGTAAACTTGCTGCTCGCCCCCCCTCTCTCTTTTTCTGTCATTGAGAATTTGGGGCAGACAAGCGAGCAGTTGTAGTACCACTGTTTATTTTAGGCTGGGTGAGCGGAATACGCTGCCCTGGTAAATTGTTACATGGATGTTCATGCTGTGATTAATAAATGTAAGAATGTTGCTGAATAAAGTTGTAATTAAGAACGTTTTAATAAAGGTTGTCAGATATCATGTTGGTGCAATGTATGTTCATGAGAGGATCTGGATGAATACCTGTTAGCATAGTGGGATTAGGTACAATGAAGGTTTGAAAATCAGTGCTGTGCTGTTTAACAGCTTAATAAAAAAGGCCTTTAACAAGAATCAGTAGAAATGTGTGCAGAAGTAAGCACTAATATAAGTAAGTGCAAGCATAACTTCAGTGTCTTGCTATATTGTAAACATAATCATGTTAGAAATATTGTAAAATACACGTGACATTGTTAAACAACTGTCTATTAGCAGTTCTCTACGCAGCAGAAGAGGCGGTTTCTTATAAAAGAACCCAGAAGAACAGGAGCTTAAAGAGTCTGTCTGTGGGTTCTAGTGAATTTGGAAAAAATCCATGGAAAAGAGTTACATAATAAATGAAATTCTTTCTATTTTTTCATATTTCATAGCTCCAAGTGCAGAGGTAATTCATACTCTAACATAATATGAGATGTAAAGTGCTTTCAGTACTCTGTTGCTGCACAATCCATTATCAGCCAGAAATTTCAAATGTATTACTATTTCTTAAATAACATCAGCATATGCCATTAGAATCAGCAGACTTCCAATGTAAAAATCACAATAGTTTAATAGCAAGATACTGATTTTTCCTGTTTTCAGAACAACTTCCCATAAATTAATTTTATTTGAGTAATGTTTTAATTAAAAAAAAATCAATTAATAAAGTTTACACCACTGTATTATATTATTAGTCAATTTGTCTTAATTTCTTGTTTGTATCTCTACCCTCCCTTTGCCTTTTTCTTACTTTAATTAAGCATTCCATTGTCTTTTTTTTATCCTTACTCTCCCATTTCTGGTCTTTTTCTAAAGGTCCTTAGGAGAAGCCTAACAGCCTTCATCTCAGGTTAGGGCATTAACCCTCTGCCCATCCAGGAACATCCTCACAGGGTTGGGGTGGTGGCAATATTCCTGCAGGCACCCTGACACATGGCAGCCTGGTAGCCTCACAGACCACAAGTTTCAGGACTTGGCTGAGGATGTGCTGAAGCAAATATTGGAGAGACATCTTCAGCAGGTTCAGGGTGCTCTTCAATGGGTTCAAGACTCGTCAACATTGTCAGTGCCAACCAATGCATCATCACACACCTCTTTCCTTCAACATTAGTGTCCTTCATTGCAACAGCATCAGGTAGTGGAAAGGTTTAAGGCCCTTAGGACAGAGTTTAATTCTAAGCTAAATTCCTCCTCACTCACCTCCTTCCATAGTTATCTCTCCTGCATTCTCTAACTTACTTTCTACCCAATCTACCCTCTTACATAAGAATATATTTGAAAAAAATTGGGGGTCTATACCTGTCCAAAAATACAATACCCCTCATATCCCACCTTCTCCAACATAGCCATCTTGCCAGGTTCCATCCATGCCTCCCTCTTAGGTATGTCACCCCTTTTACAATCCATCCTGTATTCCCCTTTCCACTATTTAGAAAAAAAAATCCAGAGTGTCCACACAAGGATACCCCTATATAAATATATAAATCCTTTTTATACTTTAAAAAAAGTTAATAATAAAATCTGCTCTGTATGTCACTTGCCTTAAGTTCTCCAAACATGCTTGTGCATAGCAGTGTTCCTTCATAATACCTGAAAACTTCCATAATTAAATGACCACTTACATTTTCATGTAGCACTTCTCCAATACTTAAGGATTAACTTCAGCTACTCTATGCATTTAATGCAAGTAGACATTTTTTTAAAACACCTGCACATTCACTTATTCAACATGAATGTCTTGTGATTACTGATTTGGGATGTAGGCATAGTGGCACCTTTCATGAATAACTGCTACACAAGTGTAAACCTTGGGACAATAAATGTATCCTTAAATCACCCACATTAAAATAAAATTCTCCACTAATCACAGGCATCCCATTTTCAGCTGCAGAAAAGCTGTACATTAAACTGAACATCAGTGCATAGCCAATAACAAGTCCAATCTCTGACTAGTCATAGCAAAAAAAAATCCTTTCTTGTTTGTTCCTCTACAAAAAATATGTCTATCTATCTATCTATCTATCTATCTATCTATCTATCTATCTATCTATCTATCTATCTATCAACCACCAATTTTCATTATTAAACATTTTATGGTAATTCCCTTTCCCCCTCCTCTAGAATTATAGTGCTCAAAAGAGAGAAATATATTTGACACAATAAAAGGTAGATATCTCTTACATATTGTAACTTTAGATGTATGAAATCATACACCTTTGTGGGTAATGAGGTTTCGCCCTTATTCCAAAGCTTAGCCGTCTTAGAGTTAGTATATTCAGAGATATAGAGCTGTTTGATGCAAGGATGCCTGCACCACTGCAAAACCACTTTCTTTCCTGTTGATGCTAAATGTCAGCATTTCCTTATGTTTTGTATTACACTTATATTTGTGTTGGCTGCTTGTAATGTACTCTGTATTAGAAAGTAAAGAGTGTATGCTAATAGAAAATTCTCCTAAGTCAAAAACAAAATGACAACAGCTTGAAATAAACAATGAGTAAATCCATGAAATATTAATGCTGAGGCATGTTAAACAGTATTAGACTAAACCATGATATTGATTTAGCAAAGCATTCAAATACTTTGGTAAAATGGTCCATATTTGCTATTCAGCATTTCCATGATTTAGTAAAATATTGCAGATGACTCAGCATTCTTTGAGCCCACATTGCCAAATGTAGAATTTTACATCTAGGGGATATTACAAAAGAGATTATATTGCATGGCATTGTGACACTTTTCCTGGCTATTTTTGCATTAAAATGCATAAATGGGGATTGTGGGGCACAGTCCATACACAAGAGCATAAAAGTGACACTTCTAGAGTAAATCACCTGATTTTTATTTTACATAAGACATAAGTGGTGCTTGTTATATGACACAAAGGGATGTACTGCAGAATTGTTGTTTTGTACTGTCTATTAATCTGCATTGTCTACATATATGGAACAGTAAAAACATAGCAATCTAACTTAACATATTCCAGTCCCAACATCACTGTGAAAAGTGTCAGTATGAGTAGGAATGACATACTCCATTATAAAATGTAAGATTTATGTATATTTGCATCATATTAAATAAGTAAATAAACTAGTATGGGTCTATATTACATGAATGAGCGATCAAAATGTCGAGTACAACATGCATATACTTTGATCACTCGATCATGTCATCGAAACCCAAAAACACTGAAAAAAACAAAATCGAAAGATTTTGTTTGTCCCACTCCAAACATGCAACACACACCCAACCAATTCATACAACCCCCTACATACTGACATCACTCAAACACCTACACTCACATACATTTAAAATGAAGTGGGGGGCTTCGCCACCCACACCCCCTCTAACAAAATATAACAACTCTGAGATCACTGTACATTGGGGAAGGGCAATTTCCCAGTAATCGTGCAAGAGATTACCAGGAAATTGCCCCTTTCCCGATGTACAGTGATCTCGGAGTTGGTATATTAAATAAAGCAGTCTCTTACAAAGCCATTCCTGACAGTGTAGCATGTTTACATCACATGCGACACTCACCAGGAAGGCCGACCAAAACATTTCTGAACTTCAAATTTCAACATTTGGAGGTTCCGATTACATGAACAGTTGATCAAGGTATGTCAATTAACTTGTACTCGACATTTTGATCATTCGTTCATGTAATATAGACCCACTGGTATACACAACATGTGAATTAAGGAAAAGAAGAATGAAATTTAAACAAAAAGTCTCTGTTTCAAGTATTACAAAAAGAAAAAGAAAATTCCACAATTCCTTATTTCTTCTCAAACTTAAAAGTACATAAAGTTAGAAAACATCATGTGATAAAATAATTATCTGTACTATACAAATCACCAGGAATTGCTATTTTAAGATATCTATGAATAATCGTATTGCATTGAAGTTTGCTTTTGAGGTCATACTTATTTGTACACATTTTGAGAAGTATCATTTCCTGGTGGACATTACTATATTACCAGTTATCCAGTATGTTACAAGCCACTGACCTCTGTTCCTGGCCATTCTGCTTTTGTTCAATTGTGTTTACAAATGAGAAATCAATTAAGCTGATTTTAAGAATGCATCCTTACATATCAGGTCCATGTATTGGCTTACCTGGCTTATTAAGAGAGCCATAAATCAAACAATGCACTGGTAATGGAAGAGCATAAAATGAAATAATTGCTTAGTTCTTCTGTTTGCATTATATTGAAGTACCCTTCCACATTGTCAAAGTTAAATTCAAAATAAAAAGATGTGATAACTGTTAAAAAAGCTTTATTATTATTATTATTATTATTATTATTATTATTATTATTATCATTATTACGAAGGGGAGTTATTTCTCTGCCTTTGAGGTGCAGCAGGGGTGGAGTTAACTTCTACAAGTGGTGAGTATGAGGCTTTCTCTCACATGAGGAATGATACAGCACTCATTGAGTCCAAGCCCGATGATGCAGTCTGTAACTGCATGAATGAAATTCAGCAATTACACTTTTCCTTATTGGTGAAGTATATAACAATTTCCTTATTCTGCATTTAATATTTAATTCAGTTTTGTATCTAATCAGAGATGAAAATTTTCAAAAATAGATCACGTACACAAATAAAAATGCTTTCATGTGTTGATATAGTAAAATTCAATGAATATATATGTTCCCAACTATCTGACTGGACACATAAGTACAATTTATCTATCAGCATACAGTAATAGTATATTTTTTTGTTGTTTTGCTAATTTGGAGTTAAGCATCTTGAAGAAAGCCTAGGTGAAATGCAGTTTGCTTTCATGATCAACATCCTTGCTTACTTAAAGATTCTAAGACAGTGAAACCTGAGTTTATGGAAAGGTAAATTATGAAGTCTTCTCCTTTTCTTCTATGTATCTGGCTATCAAGTTTCTCAGCATAAAATAATTGCTATCTTATTTTTGTTATTTCTATTCATCTTATGCATATACCATACTATACTGTAATACTTTTTCTTCAGTGATCCTATTGTTCTAAGTTAAATCAATGTACAAATGATAAGCACATTAACAATGCAAAATCACTTACAAATTATAAAGGGGTATCTTTCATAACAAACATCAAATGCAAAACAAATAATTATTTAAAATACTTTATAAATGACTACCTAAGAGTGAGTGTGATGTAGAGACTTCCATTGTTCTCTGCATCGAGTATGCAGTCATGTAGTAGTTCCTTTTATTTTTATTCTGATATCATAGTCCCAGATGGATTACATTTTGTGTAATTCTGTCTTCTATTTAAGTCCATTGATGCATGTTTTCTGCATGACAAAATAAGTGAATATAAATTAGTTATCGAACTTCCATTTTCACTTACTTCCTATGTTTAAATTCAAATTTACTGATACACTTTCATAAACAGATCGACACAAGAGAAGCAAACCACAGCATATTCGTAAATTATCATGTTTAAGCTTTCACTAACTTTTCCTCAGACTTTTATGCAATATTATAACAATCCAGCATGATGGTAAAGTATTAATAGATGAACTGATGAGTTACTTAGTAGATTAAAATGGTATGCACCCAGTTTTCTTTTGACCTTCTCTTGTCTGCCTTTGTGAATGATTTTCTGTCATATATGTCACAGCTCATCTTAAAATCAGGTCTCACTACAGCATGTATCTGCATTACCACTTAGCTTTCAGCTCGCATTTGTGTTTTAGACTGATGAACAAGAATCTGACAGCAAGAAAATCATTGATGCTAGATGTCCAGCCATTTTAAACTTGAATAATAGATGTGACAGATAGCTGACACTGATGTTTTTTCAGTCCACTGAAAAGTGTTATTTGTACACTAAGTAGGCCAAGTTATATCAAAAGAATAGGGTAGCTCATGATAAATCATGAACTGCCGATACCAACTGAAACACAGATAAGAAGGCACATTGGCGCACAGTTATGATGAACGTATAGACCTCTGAAGGCACTATAATTTGAAACTGATTTCTAGATCTATCATGTAATAACATTTCTTTGACTGTGGTAGTTGATTTAGTGGGCACATATTTATTCCAAGTAAATTATATACCACAAACCTCTAAAAATGCTGAATTCCAACACCCCTGAATCGTAGTGTACCAGTTTAAGTTTTTTCATTGTGATGATATTATGAAAGGCTTTTATAAGTTTACTAATGTTATTAGAGGTGGCATAAAGCTAAGTTCATGAATGTTACATTCCAATGATATTTATCATAAATCATTAAAGGAAAACTTAAAATTACTGCAGATACTGTATGTAAAAAATAATAAAACAGTAACTTTTATAACACATATGTGTTTGCATCATCTTTTCCAAAGTATGATTCTCTGTGCAAGAAAATTGTAAGAAGGAATGATCTTTGTAATAACAGATAAACAGCACAGTAAAAAGACAAAAAAAAAGATTGATTGCAGATGTCAACTCACTCTAAGCTTGAATAATAGATGAGGCAGGTGTCTAAAAGTGTTTTTTTTCTGTCTTTTGAAAGCTGTTATTTGTATACCAAGTTAAACAAGTTGTATCCAAAATGAGCTGCTGATATAAACTGAAACCCACTTAAGAAGATATTGTCATACAATTGTAAGGAATATATTTAAGAATTCAGACTATACTATAATTTACCATTCCTTTCTATTTACATTGTGCAATAACATTTTCTGAATATGGCAGCTGTTCTAGAGGGGTTTGTAAATGTTTCAAGTACATTAGTCACCAAAAATATTCAGTAGGGATCAATCAGTACTTTTAAATTTCTACACAACTGTCTCATGTCCAATAAATATGGGGGCGGGGTAATTCAATAAACCCTACATGGAGCAATTCTCCATGTAGAAATAGTGGTAATGCTTGAACACAGAACATCACCACTGAGCCATCCAGGAAACAAGGCTCGGTGCGTGCATGTGTTTCCTTACACCGTGTAGACACAGAGGTGTCCGTTGAATGCAAATCACCTCATCTGCTGGTAAAACCCAAGCAAATGAGGTGAGTTTACAATTCTGGAAGCATAAAAGCACCCGTGTAGGTGCCATGTAAGCCTTTAAAATGTATGCAGTTATAAACCGTGTACCGGAGGATAAAAATTAAACAGAGGCTGTAGCAGTCCAAATAAAAGGTGGTATAATGTCCAGTAGTCCTGCAAATTGCCAAAACTATGGTCAGTCAATTAAAAAAGTAATGCAGTATATTAAAAATTAAACTATTTTTTTAATACATAGGCCATGTTTAAGTGGTGCACAGTGGTGCACAAACATGCTATTTAGCAATAAATAAATAAATAAATATATAAAAAGTGAAAAATATGAAATTTACAGCTATGCAAAGTTATTGCATTATAGTGGCCAGCATGCAGAGTCATACACTGGCAGGTTATAGTGGTTGCTAAGGACATAGACTCAAATGTAGTGCAGTATCCATGGCATACACAATTAGGTGTATGTAAATGAGCCAAGTTTATTGAATAGCAAAATGGGCCACTGTGTCCACAGGTACTAACTGTGAAGGGCTAGAACCATGGTAGTGTATGCAGAAGAGGCAGCTGACATGAAAAGGGTGTGTGTCACAGTATGTGTAAGCAGACTGGAGTTTAACAGCACCTGTTTGTGCTCAGCTAAGCATAGCTAAGCAGGGGTGTGTGTCTGAGGCTGCTAAGCTGTGCTTAGCCCCATGGCTTATGTTTTAGCTGGTTAAAGAACAGCTAAGTGTGACCATGTACAGGGCAGGGCCCTTTCTGCTGAGCAATGTTTACACTAGCTCCATGGGTTTGCACTCAGCACCACTGGGCTTAGCAGTGGAAGAAATGAGAAAAAAAGGGTGAAATAGCCTGGGAAAGCCAATCAAGCATAAATGACTGATAAGTCCTGTTCCACTGACACTGACCCATTCAAAACCCTTAACAATATAGCTGGCAGGTGGAATGTTTTATAGTCAGCCAATCACACAAGCTGCATCTGCAGCACACCAGAATAAACTATGCATACACCTTTCAATCTGATTTTTCCCACATACTCTGCATCATTGGAGTACACACTTGGGAATTTTAGCAGACAAAATGATAGCGGCTGCTGCTGCTCTGCTACATCTGTATGCAGTACAGGCTGAGGTCATTGATGATGATGATGCTGACAATAGGCCCAGACTAAGGAGGAGAAGAGTGTTCAGGCCCAGGGTAACCTTTCATGGGCTACATGAGCATGAGAAAGTAGAGTGCTACAGGGTGGACAGGGTCATACTACAGCAACTCATCAAGCTCTGATGGCCTCACCTCAGACCCAGACCCAACAGAGGGGAACCCATCCCAGTGAAAACAAAGGTATGTGTAGCCTTAAGAATACTAACTACAGGTACTTTCCAAAGACCTACTGGGGACATCATGGGGATCTCACAGACATCCACATCCAGGGTATTTCACCAGTTCCTGGATGCCATGCTAACACATGCCAGTGAGCACATTTATTTCCCTAACACCCCTGAGGTGATGATCAGTAATATGCATTTCTTCCACCATGTAGCTCACTACCCAGAGGTACTGGGTGCCATAGACTGCACTCATGTGCAGATCAAAGCACCACCATGTGAGGAGGGTAGAGTCTACGTCAACCACAAGGGATATCACCCCATCAACTGCCAGGTCCTGTACAATGCCCACAGCATTATCATCAATGTGTGTGCTGGCAGTCCTGGCAGTAATCATGACTCCCACATCTGGCAAGCATCACAGCTGTACGAGGCATTTGCCATGGGGACATCCCATACCGACATGTAGTGGGGGGTGGTGGTTATGCACTGGAACCATGGATGATGACACCCATCAGAAATGCACACACACCAATTGAAGAATGCCATAAAGAGGCAAACACACAAACTAGCAACATCATAGAGTGTGTTTTGGATGCTCAGTTCACGGATCCGCTGGCTTAACTTATCTAGTGGAGCCCTGGAGTACTCTCCAGCCACATGTGCATGCATGTTCATAGTATCTTCCATGCTACACAATATGATCCTGTGGAAACAGCTGTGACAGGAACATCAGAGGGAAGAGACACACAGCTGCCCACCATTGCCAAGGTCCCCACAGGCACAGGGAGACTCGGAGGAGGAACCCACTAAGCCTGTCCCTGTATGCAGATGTAGGCATGCCCAGTATGCCCTGGCCTTAGCAAAGAGGCAAATCATAGCACATACACTGACACCCTAGGGACCCAGGGACTGACACCTCACTCTGACTCACATATATACAATAAAATTGATGCCATCCACATCACACTACCTATACCTTACCATGTATAGGTTGTGTACTGTGTGCATCCAACAAAGTCAGCCCTGAAGCACTGTCCTCTAAATTGCTACTGGCACAAGGTAATTCTTAACAATAAATGAATGGGTAGTAGACTGTGGTAGCTTATGTATGGTACTGCTGCATGTATGCATGGGAATGGAGTGGGTTAGCAGGATAGCAGCAGACAATGGACAGCTACGTGGGACAACAGAAACTCTTTCTCTCTCAAATACTGGCTGCCCCACAATATGCAGTAGGCCCCAAGTGAGCAAAATCCACTGCATTATGTGAGGGACTTACATACAGTGAGGTCATAGGACAAATGCATGGCTGTCAATGTTGGAGTCTCATACATACCTCTAAACCTCTTACAGCAAGAAATCATTACAAAGTCATAAAATAATGTGGGGCAAAGGCACAAAAACAGGGACAAGTCTTAAATATTGCTCTTACAAACATAGACAGTTGATAGAATAACAGGTGTTGCATCAGCATGAATTCTCTGAAGGGCAAGAAGTCTGAAACTCAAATGTCTGTCATTACTTTCTAACTTCAGTCTTTAATAATGTGACATTAATTTTGCACAGAACCACAATGTTATGAAAAATGGACCCAAAATACGAGGCAAATATCTGGCCAGTCTATGAAAATGTGTACAGTTGAGAGGTATGGCCCCCTCTCCCCAACACACCTGTGTTCACATAGAACTGCAGCAGCATTTATGCTTGTAAGGTAATAGCAGCAGATCACACATTTCCAGGGCTGTCACAATCAACTTGATAACTTGTTCCATTTCTATAATATGTGGGGGTCAATGTGCTATGTATGTTTGTGGTTAAAAGTGTCAGGAAGTAGACAACACTTACTGTTGGCTCCTGTGGCTTAGTGGCCTAAGTTTGTACTGTGCTTGACAAGGTCCATTGTTTGAGACTAGTCGCTCCAACTATTTTGCATGTCAACTACACCTACGGTAAGAGTTGTACACACTGTCCAAAAGTCAATACTCATTACTGCAGAAAAGCTGGACAATGGAGGGACAAGGGGCCACATATATGGATAGTACACAGCTCTGAGTAACCTACACAGTGCCTAGTAGAACAGCAGGTTGTGTCAAGTCAGTCTAGTGCCAGGATATAAAGGCTGCCATGTTACTCTGTCAGTATTGACAACAAGTCAGTGGGCACCATTCATACCCCTGGAATGACAGGGTGTCACAGAATGTCCAGACGTATGTCTCATATATCTGTTCTGCTTGTCATAACATTGCATTTGCCTGGCAAACTATTTGCAAACCAAAAAAAGTTTATGTGAAAACATTAATGACAGACAGTTGAGATGCAGATGTCATACCCATAAGAAAATGCAAGCTAATAAAAACCATTCTGCCAACTGCCTACGTTTGGAAGAGCAATATTATAAGACCCTGTCCCCATGTCTGGGCCTTTGTCTGATGGGTATATATGGGCCTGTCCAGATGTCTGTCTGTAAGAGTTTGAGAGCTATGGCCAACATGTAGCCTTATAATAACTGAGCAACACAAACCATCTGAGGACCACAGCAGATGTATGGGGCACAATGATGGACAACCTGCTAAACAGGTACAGTCAGAGGTGTGAAATCTGTAACCCTGTGTGATGTTACAACTGCTATCCCACTCACACCATAACTACAAATACATAAGAGCAGTAACTGTGGGCAAAGGCTGTGACTGGACTACAGAAGGACAAAGAGACACATATAAGGGGAAGGGGGAACCACTGGCCAGACAAATGTAGAATGTGCACACTAGAACACTTTCTGCTGCAACATAGTTCCCTGCAGTGTACAGGGTCAGTAAACAAATATCTGTCAGTGCTCCCTCACATTACCCTATAATGATCTGCCACTGACATACCAGGAAATCACAGTGCTATGTAGAATATACCACACATATTATGGAAAACCCTCCTCTCTTCAATGCACTCTGTTCCTACACCAGGATATGACTCAGTTAATAAGGATAGCACACAACCAGGAGATTCCTCACACAGTAGATTACTGAGGTGCTGGACTGTTTACACAGGTTCATCAGCCAATCAGCTTGAGCACACAAAATCCTGGACAAGAGTACAGGTAGCTCTGGACTGGAGTCCCACTGTTACTATTGAAGGTCATACTGGGCATGTTTCTACACTTTAGCTAGATCTCTCAACCATACCAACTTCCTTGGTATTTGCCAGTTTTGAGGGCAAAATATTGGGGTGTCATGAATTTCCGAGTGGTACCCTTAATTTCCAAATTTCCCAGTCTTTTTTCTTTTTTTTTTTTTTTTGTATTAGCAGTTTACCACTTTAAATTTATGGGTGATGTCACCATACATCACCAGCCTACAGGGGCATGCATAATGACATCAGCTACTGCCTGTTGGACAACGTGGACTAGAAGGAAATAGGAAATATAAACAGTAATGGCGGCAGTCGGCTGATGTACATAAGTTTTAGTCTGCCCTGCCTCCAAGTAAGAAAGAAAACTTAACTTCTTCTTCTTTCGGCTTCTCCCGGTTAGGGGTCACCACAGCAGATCTCCTGTCCGCTCATGATTGGCAGTGGAGTTTTACAGTGTCGAGTTGCCAGCCTGGCGCCCAACCTTCCACAGAAGGCACACACACACACACACACACACAGACTCACACCTAGGGCCAATTTAGAGTGTCTAATCCACCTACTGCATGTCTTTGGGATGTGGGAGGAAACTGGAGCACCCGGAGGAAACCCACGCAACCACAGGGAGGACATGCAGACTCCACACAGAAGGCACCCCAGCCAAGGATCGAACCGGAGAACCTCTTGCTGTGAGGTGACAATGCTAACCACTGCACCACCGTGGCCACCCAAGAAGGAAAACTTAACTAACAGTGTAATTTATTTAAGTCCATTTCAGTTTATCTGCTCATGTATTTTTTTAATGCTGGGCAAGTGCAAGTTTATTTCACTATTTCAGTTGGTAATGTATCTGCTCATTAAGTAGGGGTAAATGTGGAAGTGTGTGCCCTTTCAGTTTATCTGTGCAAGTTCTGCTTTGCTGCATTGCATTCATATGTCAGTAGCAGCTGTATTTCTTTATTTTAAATGCTGCTGCTCTGGAAAGTTTGCTGTTGTGCTGTTTCTGTGCATGTTCTGCCATTATATACTTTCAGTTTAACTGTGCAAGTTCTGCTGAGCTGGAAAGTTTGCCGTTTCATTTTATCTTAAAGTTCCTGAGCTGGAACGTTTGCCATTTCAGTTTTCTCTGCTTTCAGTTTAGCTCTGCGTTGTGTGCAAGTTTTGCCGAGTTGCAATTTCAGTCTTTTCCGCATTTCTTTATGCTGCTGAGCTGGGCATTTAAGTGTGATTCATTCTTTATTGTAAATGCGGCTGAGCTGGAGCCTGGAAAGTTGGCCATTGCAGTTCTTCATTGTAAATGCTGGAAAGGTGTGTGTGTGTGTGTGTGTGTGTGTGTGTGTGTGTGTGTGTGTGTGTGTGTGTGTGTGTGTGTGTGTGTGTGTGTAAAATGCCCCAGTTAAGCATAACTGGTAATTAGAAGTAGTCAGGCTCAAACCCTACAGGTAGCAAGAGGCTAAATTCCCTACCTTCACCAGCTCTTTGACTGTTCCTGTTAAAATGTGTCGTTTTCTAGCAAATTAGTGAGAATGAGAACTGAATTCATTAATGATAGGAAGACTGAAACTTAAATGGCTATCTTTCAGGAAGCTTATGGTAGCACAAAACAATTTATTCTAGCAAGCAGCAACATTTCTAAGATTGTACAAGCAATGTTTGTGTCCCTGGTTTTTGGCCTTTGTCCCCTCTGCCCCCCCCCCCAAGTAAATGCTTTTACCAGATTTCTTAATCTTAACTTGTGCTGCATAGTTCTTCAGGGGGAGTGATGTTTAATTATGCTGCTTATGCAAAGTCTGTTTGTGTTAGAAGAACAATGAGTCAAATGCTTGCTATTGATGCTAAAGGCTGTGGGTTCTACTCCCACTGTTTATAGCTGGATTGCTGATACTGTATTGTGTTGTACTTTTAAAAGGGGTGGATGCTGCAATCCTGAGAATGTCCTCTTTGGCAGATATACCTAGTAACTATGAACCTGTTCAGTTTGCCATCCATCCTCTATTGCAATGTTAGCTTATCATTTTTTAATGTAACAGGCAATTTATCCCTCAAAGGCAACAGGCACTTTATTTGTAGATGAAACAATAAAATATAAAGTTGTTTGCTAGTAGCAACCTCTTCATTAGTTAGAGCTCTTTAATGTGGAATTATTTAGATGACTTTTACTTCTGCAGAGATTGTGCATATGTGCTGATACTGGTGAATTGTAGAAGTTTAAGTAGACTTTTATGATGGAAATTTCTGAATTGAGCAGTTTTGTCATTATTGGTTCATGCATTTTGTTTCATTGCTTACTGGAAAGATGTTAAAAACAATAAATTAAAAATGCACTCTAACAAGTGTGTTGTATTATACAAATAATATAATTCAATACAATTGGGAAGGTGTATCAAAGAAAACATATATGTTTCATGTGCAAGGGGCCTATGATTTGACAACAACCCAAATGTAATCTTTATCCACCACTGGCCACATGCATTTTCTTTGAATGTGGATTTCAATGATGTTTCAATGAATATGAGTTTCAAGGGCAGAGAAGCTTAAAGCTAAGTCTGTTTTCACTGTGAGACTGTATTGCTTTGTTTAGTTGATGTCTAACGGTATTTGTGCTATAAAATGAAAAATAAAAGTTTTAAATGAAATCCAAATAATCATTGTAGAAGTAAAGCAGTATGCACATTACAATGTTTATGGTAAATGGGCAAAATAGCCAAGTAATGACACATTGGAATGGCTGCATGGGGACTCTGTCTGGGGGCATACTTTGATTGTCTGTTCTTCATTCTATGTTTGAAAGTTGGCATCCCACAATTCCATTGGAGTGGAAGGGATTGCATAATTGTGTATGCAAATGCAATGTTAAACAGCATACAGGTTTGTACCTATTTTTCACGGGTCTTTGTCCAGATTTTTGATGTTTCCAGGTTGAGAGGTATGATTACAGGCCATGTCTAAGCCCACATCTGACTATAGAACTGTGTTGTCCATATATGCCTTTGCATACACACAGCTATGGGCACCTTAACTGTCTATCTCCACCCCCATCAGACAGGATTATGCTCATCTATCTGTATGTGGCACATCTAAGATATAGCTGTATCTAATGAGTGTGATATGTAAATATATATATATATATATATATATATATATATATATATATATATATGTAACATATACAAATATAACAAGTATAGACAGGCAGACACAGGGAGAGAGACAGATAGAGACAGAGAGAGGGGGTAGAGAGATACACACACCCTGAAAGGCATACAGTGAAGTATTGTTGCAGCCATTTGTACACCAATTGGAACCAGTGGCACATGCAAGTACGAAGGTGAGCTCCATTGTGTAATAGCAGTGAGGGAAGGGTTGTAATCTCACATCTCCTGCCTTGTTTTTGTGTGTGTGTGTGTGTGTGTGTGTGTGTGTGTGTGTGTGTGTGTGTGTGTGTGTGTGTGTGTGTGTGTGTGTGTGTGTGTGTGTGTGTGTGTGTGTGTGTGTGTATGTGTGCTTCTTTATCTATTACATTTACAGCACAATGCACATGCCCAACAGGTCTATGTCTGTGTAACAGTCACCCATTTTATGGCACTGATACTAGTGTCATCCACAACAGTGGTCTATCTGTCTGAAGTTACTGATGTCATCCAGCCCAAAAGTACTGTCACAGTTCTTCACATGAATAACCCTTTTGGCACATACGATAACTATATAGTACTGTAGTGTAGACAGATAGGTAGCGTTTCTATTTCCAACAATGGCAAGTCAGTCTGTGTGCTTATGGATATACCCTTGTGGCTGTCTGTATTTGGTCCTTATGTTTGAGTAATGACAATACATTTTAAGGTATTTTCCACCCTGTTAAACCATGATTGCACTACTGTACCAGGCCTGTACATGCCATGCACCTTAGAAGCACCATTGGACACTCTTTAGCTGTATAAGTGTTGTGGTGCATACGGTAAGTGCAGAGCACTGTAATACATACAGCTAGATAGGTAAGAGTTCTAGTCTCAGCACTGGCAACTGTGTGTTTGTGGTTGTAGGTTAAACCATTTGAGCCTTGTTTCTCTCTGTAAACCACCCATTGCCCTACTTTACAGGGCCTGCTGATGTCATCCACCTTAGATAAAGCATTGGACACTTTGCAAGTATACAAGCTCTGTGGCACATGCACTAAATACATAGCACTATACTACAATAAACTAGATAGTTAGGGAGTCTAATCTCAACACTGCCAAGTGTGTGTGTGTGTGTGTGTGTGTGTGTGTGTGTGTGTGTGTGTGTGTGTGTGTGTGTATGTGTGTGTGTGTAAAGCATATCCTCTGTGGGTTGGTTATACCATTTTGAGGCCTATTCTGCCCTGCTGACATCCCCCATTGCATTAATTGAAAGAGTCCTTTGCTTTCATCCACCTTAGATACAGCATTGGACACTTTACAGGCATCTAAGCTCTGTGGTGCATGTGGTAGCACTATACTACAATAAATTAGATAGGCAGGGGCTCTACTTTCAAACCTGCCATGTGTGTGCATGTGTGAAGCATATCCCCTGTGGTGGTTGGGTTGGTTATACCATTTTGAGGTACGTTCCACCCTGCTGACTCCCCCCATTGCATTAATTGACAGGGCCTGTTGATGTCATCAACCTTAGATGCACTGTTTCACACTCTGCAGGCCATGCCTTTCAGCTGTATACAGTTTTGCAAAATATCCAGATAATTGCCTCATATATTTTGTCTGTGTGTCATAAAAGTATGGTTTCCTGGCCAATCATTGGCAAAGTGTTAATAGCTGAAGTCAGACAATAATGACAGACATCTGAGTGTCAGACTTCATACCCTTCACAAAAGTAATGGTAATACGAAACTGGTCCCTCTATCAGTTATCTACATTTGTAAGATAAATATGGAAAACTTGTCCCTATTTTTGGGCCTGTATCAACCCATTATTGAAGGATTTGTCCATATATATTGCTCTAACAGGTTGAGAGGTATGGTGCAGGCATATCAGCTCCATGGCATATGCATTAAGGATATAGCACTATACTACATACAACTAGATAGCTTAGGGTTGTAATCTCAATAGTGGTGACTGTGTGATTGTGTGTCTGTGTATGGATATTCTCTGTGGCAGTGTGGCTGTCTTGCCTGTGTATGTGCAATGCCTATACTATTTTGTGTACCTGTTAACTCCATAATAGTAGTGGTAGACTGGATAACCTCTGTGATTCATGCACTATGTATATTGCGCTATCTTATAAATAACTAGCCAAGTAGGGGATCTACTATCAACAAGGGCAGTTCATGAGTGTGTGTGTGTGTGTGTGTGTGTGTGTGTGTGTGTGTGTGTGTGTGTGTGTGTGTGTGTGTGTGTGTGTGTGTGTGTGTGTGTGTGTGTGCGTGTACATATGTATATCCCCATGCAGCAGTGTGCCTGTGTTATGGCCACAAACATACCACTCAACCCCTTACAGAAAGACATCTGGAGAAAGCCATACAGTCAAAGTGGGACAAAGCCCACATAGTAGAGTCAATCTTTAAATATTGCTCTGACAAAGATATACAGGAGATAGCATAACAGATTGTGCATTTGCATGCATTTTCTGAAGTGTATGAAGTGTGACAGGTAAATATTTGTCAGTCTTGTGTAACATCAGTCTTTAATGAAGTCACACAGTTTTTCCAGAAAACCACAATGCTATGTCAAACAGAACAAAATTATGTGGCAATCATCAG
This sequence comes from Protopterus annectens, assembly GCF_019279795.1. Lineage (NCBI taxonomy): Eukaryota > Metazoa > Chordata > Ceratodontiformes > Protopteridae > Protopterus > Protopterus annectens. The sequence goes on from NC_056735.1 coordinate 534,221,588, forward strand.
GACATTCTGAAGACATCTACCAGGTGTGACCTGTGACAATGGCAAACAATACAGAGACCCCAGAGTGTAGGAAAACAAACGACTTCTAAGGTTACCTATTACCTGCATAAAACAGTTACTTCACATCAGAAGCCCCTTACTGGTATGAGAAATAGCATAACCTATGGTGATGTGTCACAAACAAGCAGTCATATTGGCAAAGAATGGGAAGGCCTGTCTGGTGCACTTGCCGTGGGTTATGGTATGTCCTGCCAAGTGTCACAATGCAAGACATGTCCCAATTTCCACATTTGATAAGGTGGCAAGCCTACCCTGTGTTGCCAATATGTGTGCAATATGTAGACATGTGTACATCTTGTGAGTAGTTTCTGCCCACAATGACCCACATGTATGAAGGCATGAATGCAAACTGCCACCTCCCACATATGTAGGTGCCACCTAAAGCTGTGGCAACTGTGAGTAGTGTGCTGTCTGTCATTGACCCGCAAACTGATGTTAACACATTGCAGTGGTGTCATACAGTGGGTATGGAATGGTGACCAGGTCCTGGCCTCCAGCTGAATGCAGAAAACAGCACCATTGTACCATATGGTGAGGACATGGACCCACTATTTCCCACAACAATGACAAATCCACACATACACAACCTGCTTTGACAGACCTTGCTACTCAGGTTGATAACACTGTTGCAGTTACCCATGATGTAGTGACAGTAGTCAGAAAAGGCTTGGACATGGTTCACTAAATAGGTAAATGGACTGCATCCAGACAAAAGGTGGACATTATGTCTGTATAGTCTTCAGTCAGTACAACAATTCATTAACAGCATGGCTGGTCTGGTTTGTACCTCTGCAAACATCTGCACCAAATGGAAAGGCTATGTTAGCACCCACAAAGTTTATCTATGGCCTTCAACACCTGTGCTGCAGACAGCCTCAAATCAGTACTGCCCCATTCAGTATTGGACAGCTTGTCCACAGGTGAGCTGTAGCATGCCTAGATGGCAATGGTCTGCTCAGCCCTTCAACTGCTGCCCCATATATGTCAGTATAACTCTGTCCAAATTACCGGCATGACAGGCTTAAATCACATATGACACAGCAAAAAAAAAAAAAAAAAAACAGCTGGAAAGACAGGTTTGTCTCCCAGAGGCTGCCCTGTGTCAGGAATGCACTCCCCAAATATGTCAAACAGAGTGCCATGCAGACTCTCACCAACTGTGTCAAGGTTGAGTGGATGTAAAAAAAAAATCTGTCCCAGGGGTCCAAAGTGTGTCAATCAATGGGAGAGGCAAAAGATGCTGATAAATGATTCTTTTGGGGATAGTGTACTGGATAGGCTTGTAAGGGACCCAAGGCCAGTACTGTAGTAACATTCTCCGTACTTATGAACCTGTGATCCTACAGAACTCCCAGATGACATGTATCAAGAGCAGCATGCTGTGTCAAGGGGTATGCATGCAAGGTACGCTGTCTGCCCCCATTGTCTCTCACACACTGTTCCACGCATACACACCTAGGTAAACATGGACACATACAGCTGTACCTTGCTGATGAAAAGGTCTCTGTGTTTCCACTCTGCTATCTTCAGCTCCCATAACGACAGCAGCCCCCCACTGACACCTGGAACAGAAACAGAATAAGGTCTATGAGACAATAGTCATTCAGCAGTACTAACAGCAATAAAGCATCATCGCACAAAAGTACATACACTTTGATGTGTATGCATGACAATTGCCAGCAGACAACACCTTACAGGCCATAACACTACTACACTACACACTGCCTTTACCTGTACTATATTCACCCTGTGCATCAGACAAATATTAGCACGTCTGCGTTGATGGTATGGATAACAGGGATGTGGCACAGGTATCATCACATGCACAGGGTGAGGTGTAGAGTTGGCAAAGACCTAGGCTGTGCCATACAGTTGACATCATTTGTGTGTGTCTGGAGGGGTGCTGGTCAGCTGGGCTATGGAGAGGAGCTGTGTGTGTCTGTCAATGACCAGCATGTGTGAGTGTGTGCATGCACACAATCACGCTATGTGCTAGTGCTACATGAGCTTATGTTAGACAGCCGTGGACCATACATTGCAGAATGTACAGTTCACCATCTCTGGCCATGAGCATGGGAACTGGTTTTGCCGAGTGTGGCACTGGCAACACGAGCCAAAGGCCAGATGCAGTACTACTTCCTGACAGTGACTGGTGTCTGCCAGAACTGTGTCCCTCACAGGACCACCCAGGAATATGTGCCCATGGCCTGCCATGTTGTGTTGTGGACAGTACCCTCCCATCGATAGTACTGATGGTACTGCCACTACAGGAGTGTGACCTTGTATGGCCACGTGGGCTATCAGCTGATGTTGTTGCTGACCTACATCCACGTGTCCAACGCCCTTTTTCCACCACATGTTCAAGCACAGGCATTGCGCGGTTAAGGACTGACAATATCTCTCTCCACCATCTATCCCCAAATCAGCAAAATGATGTAAGCCATCAGCAGTGCCAAGGAGGGTGTCATGCATGCCAGGCAATGTGTCATCCATGACCCTAAGCATCCATCTGTTGTACTGTTTACAATGTTACTGTGCCTCCATGAAGGCCAGAAACATGCATTGGGTGACACATTCTGTGACACCTTTGACAGGTGCTCAATGGGCAGCAGTCCTCCTTTGAGCACCCCTGTGAATCTGCCTGGGTGGGACCTCACCATCTTTCTGGTTATGGCTAGCATCTACAGTCATAGATGCCATAGTCCCCTCACTTCCCTGTTCAATGTCACCACCCTCTGACTGCCCAATATCTGTGGCTGCTAGGGACTGAGTATGTGTGGGCATACTGACCGTGTGTAGGGACATTGGGGCTGGAAGTGTGATGTCAACCAATGGGACAGCTCCTGCCCCCAACAACCCCACCTGTCCTCACAATGGCCAACATCATCTTTAGAGTCTGATGACACACTGACATCAGGTTGTGAGGGGTACACACTCCAACCCTCATGGTCACCTGTTAGGAGAAGACAACATGACTACATGAATACCTGCACTATAATGTTTGCTGATCCATGCACACCCACACACACACACACACACACACACACACACACACACACACACACACACACACACACACACACACACACGTGAGGTGCCACACAAAGTCATTATACACACCACACCTTCTGACTGATGGCATGCACACCACTCAATCACACCACAGCAGACACACTCTGGACAGGCTCTGAACAACATGCAGTACAGCTATGTGCAGTTAATGTTGGTAGTACTATACACCTATGAGATAGGTGACAAGTCAGATTATGGGATAGATCTTCACCTAATACACAGTGCACACTTTTACACAGTAGTAATGCACCCCTGTATAGCAGACTGGCTACACCTATACAAAACTAAGTGCTAATATGTTACAGCTCCTGCAGATATGCTACTATGATTACCAATGTGATGCACTGCAGTGAACCTCACCACAAGTGAACATGCACATATTGCAACATGGATATGCTTAACAGTTGTGTGCATGGCAAACTGGCAGCCCTTAACATTCCTAGGGTATAGGTGAGCCATTACATGACAGTTCCACACTCACTGGCTACAGCTTGATATTCTCCAGCCACACAACAGGTACCTGGGGACAGGTATTGTCAGGATACACACATGTGGCATTAGTACAAGATAATATGTGCATTTATCAACATGTACAATACAAGCTGTGATACTACCCAAATTGCTGATATTCACAATATGTGTGCACATCAGTGCATTACAAATCCCCAACCACAAATGCTAATTGACGCAGGTCTGCAGAGGCCGCCACAATGAATGCTACAGTATTAACGTGATGACCACTGGAGGCTTACCTTGATTCTCCTCAGCTATGGAATCTGTGCCACCCACCTCCACAAAATATGTACTGATAGTTTCCTGTGATGTGGTGGTTGAACCCAGGTGTGCCAGAAACTCCTCTGTGGCTGACAGTGGTGGTTGTGTAGCAGACCCTCCCCCTGTGCCAGCATGGTGCCTGGCCTCTGCTGCAGCCCTTTGCCAGGCATGTTGTATGACATCAGTAGCACATTGTTGGACCTGTACACAGCTCCTGATCCAGTGGTCCACATCATTCACTGTTGTTACCAGGTCTGCCCACAGTGCCGCATGTTGTTGCTGATTGTGGTGAAACCTTGACAACAGCATACATTGATGGAGTCTCAGGGGATCATGGATTGTAGTGGTCCCAGCTTATGAGAAGGGTGGGTTGTGATGTCTACACATCCTACCTGACAGACAGGAACAGGGGAACAAATCACAGGACTGCACACATTGCTCACTATTATGTACAGACCCTGCACATCCAATTTTGCCAGCACATTCCACCACTAACTTCCACATCATAACCCTGCCATCTATCAACACAATATGTCTTTGCATATCAGCAACACAGTGACAATACAGCATGCATTGCCCCCCCCAATAATGATGTTTCATGCTTACTGCATGTGCTATGAGGTGTTGCAATGCGTGCACCTGTTGCACCTATTGCTGCCTGTTCACAGCCTGTCTACATGGTCTGCTGTGTTGTCAGCCTCCTATTGTATTAGTAATCATGTGGTCTGTAGGCCCAACCCTCAGGTCTCCCTGGCCTTTCCCCTCAGATTCTGGACTATATGGATGACAATGTCCTACAGATTCCCCAGCCAGTGTGGCTGATATGTGTGTCCTGGCTCTGTGTAGCATCTGCCTCATGTGCACAGATGGACAGTCATCAGCAAACACCAACAAGGAACACACTGTGTGAGAAATGCAATGACAGTAGTGACCTGCAGTCCATGCTCTGTCTCTGTCAAGGCCACATATCTGTCCCCAAACAGGTTGTCAACAGAATCAGTACACTTCACACATCAGCAACACCTACGCAACACACACACAAACATCTGCAGTGGTCCTCAGCACACACATCCATAAATAAAATGGATCTCTGAGGCAGAGCCATACATGAAAGCCACAGCCATGCACAGCATATACCACACATGGACACACACCTGTGTTCCACAGCCATGCAGGCATCAGCCCATGTCAAACATGTTGCACATTGGGGACTACAGTGGAGACACACTGGTGTGCCACTGACCTGGCTGTGTATGTGGATGGTCACAGTTGCTTATGTGTCACATGGCATGCTCCACCATATTGAATACACAGTGCTGTCTCTCACCAACAGGTACTGTCATGGGTCTGTCACAGTACATGTTGGTTTGCCTGACCTGAAATGTATGTCCCTGGACTATATGCAGTGAGACATGAGTGAGCACACTGGTTACGTGTCATAGGCAGATATGTCCCTAGCCTTACACTGCATTATGTTGTCATGCAGACCGATGTCACAATACAATCATGGAATGATTGCCCTTTACATATACACATTTATCTTGTGATATTCCAAAGGTTCCAGTACCTGGGAGTCAGGGATGATATAGTAAACAGACCATGATGCTCTGCAAGAGATGGCCTCCATCTGTCTTCACTGGTATTCATGAGTCTGTCACTGGTTCTCGGCAGTACCATTGTGACTCCATTATTAAAAGTGGTGAAGTTATCACCACCAACATACATGTGTTAGTGCAGCACACACAGCCATGCTGCTAAATGCTAGAGGTGTACACATGACTTTGCACTCACTGCAAGTAGTCCTAACCCTGGGTACTGCAGACATCTGTGCAGTCACACAGACCATGGTTCAAAGCTGCAGAGAGCACTCCAGCCTACCTGGTCAACCATCCTATCATACATTCAGACACCAAGATGTAGCCGGTAAGGCCATGGGACATGGGGTTTCTGTATATATTAGACACATACACACCTCCACACTGTACAGGCATTAAGATGCACAGGGGACATTGCAGGGGCAATTCACCATTGCCAGCATGCACCTATTCAAATCACAGCTAGCTACCAGCCAACACATTTGACCAGGAAGCTCATTTGGCCTATATGGACCTCATCAAATGTATTAGGAGTCAGGTCTGTACCCTAACATACATTGTCAGATGTATCCATGCCAGCAAACAAATGGCCAGATAGCCATCAACAGTTGATGTACAAACACCTTGGTGTGGCCAGGGACTACTCCCACATGAGGTGAAGGTGTATTGCAGTTGACATTACACAATATGGGGTACCACTGCAGCATACCTACAGTGTCATCCTCTGTGGCAAAACAACCATCATGCAGTCATGTTTGCAGTCACCATCTCCCACAATACCCATCTAGCTAAGGTCAGCCATACAGACACGTCCAATGTGGAATACATCCTCCGAGTAGAATACACACAGCCTACCTGCCCCCAACCCCACATTAAGGACTGGCACTAATATCCACATATACACACAAGTGCTATATGTGCATTTGTATAGATGGATGTATTCAGGCCTATATCTTCCTCTGATAAGATATATACACCTGTCTGGTGTACATCTGCAATATATACTGTCCATAACAGAGATGACATACTGCTGTCCAAGACAAAGTTATGACAGGTGACCAATTTGGAGCAATGTCTCCTTAGTGTGTACATAAGAATGGGTGGAGACCTGCAAACATGCACAACAAACACAGAGCATATATTGTCTATATCCACTACAGGAAGTCATCTCCCCTACTGCACATATGTCTGCAACAGCACAGGAAACACCTGCAGCTGCTCACTTGAGGTGCTCAAGGACGCCAGCTATACCAGTGCTGTTGCTATACCATTCTGGGTGCCTGACAGAGTTGGTGTAGGTCTCACCCCTGTCTTCCCCATCAGAACATCAGGATAGCCACAGTACCTCCCCCATCTCCTATATGTAGGGAGCAGGCCACCACTGACATGTGAACATCATGGTATACATCTGCCATGGGAGCCTGTCACATCACAGGATGCATCCCACATGACCCCAAGCATAACGTTAAAACACCATAATGAACCATATTCAAAGGAGGACTGAGTACTGCCATTGTCCCAGCCATTTGATGGACGACCACTGTCATCCCTTTAGAGTAAGGTGTTGCGTCCCCCACTCAGTCACATGATAGATCCAGCAGCCTAACTAGGCTGTTCTGCAAGGCCACAGCACAGTTTATAGAGAACCCCAGTAACAAGGACATTGGCGACCTGCACACAATCCATCACGCACACTTTGTCAAGGAAGGGTGCATGTCTGTTATAATTGGTTGACCTGTATGACACAGTCACCAAAGCCATGGACAGGGTGGTGACAGTGCAAACTGCCTACCTTGACCTGGACAAACTGTGTGACAGTATAACCCCCATCACCTTTATAGACATAACACCCCCATGTATGCATCACACAATATGTTACCATATGGGCAGCACACCAGTGCGCTGGCAAGACCGCCTATTCCAAATAGGGGAATCCACCTCAAGGGGCTGACCCATAACTACCACGTGTAACCTGTTTTTCCATGTTTGGGCTTCTGTTATGTGTGATGTACACTCCTGAGGTGCATGTAACAGCTATTAACCTATGTCTGACCATGTTTGTGGAAGACTGTATGTTGTGTGTCGTGACTGGATGTCGACATATGCCTACGAGGGTCTCACACAGATACATGACTGTTGCCAGACACATGGCCTTAGGCTGCATAGCAGGACATGCAGTGTGAACCCCTTTGGGGAGAGTGACATCCCTGAATAGTATCACATTACAAACAGCATCCTAGGCACACAATCAGTAATGAGGGTGCTGTGGACACAGGTCTTTGGCAACATGACATTTCAACACAATGCTGTTCCCATTGTAAGGTACACCTTCTACATGGCCCATGTCATACATAAGGGTATGTCATCATGGGACATGGGGTATACACATCCCTGTATTCCCCCAATGAGGCCCATTATTGTGTCTAATTCCATGTATGTCACTCACATCACACAGTACATGCAGCAGCTGGGGACATCACAGAGGTTCCCTACCAGGGGATACCATGACGTCAAACATCTACCATACACCAATGGGCTATAAGGGCAACCCTCCACCTGATTTCATACATACTCCTCAAGGTTGACCTCAGTGTGGCTTGCATGAGTGTAACACCCTCAACCTGGCATGTGACATGAATTGGGCATGTTGGCAGCTCAGATGTTTGTTTCACACAATCACCCTGCAGTGGAATGGGCACCATGTCCACATCAGGAAGGGTAGCAATTTACACCTTTGCAGGTGTAACCTGGATAACTGGATGGTTAACTCCACATACATGCTTGGGATATCACCTGTGTTCCTCCTGGACTGAGCATCAGGTGCTGCCTTGCATACACATGGGCTAACATCTGGCCTAGGATATGGCTGCTCAGGATCCTTAGCCTAGTAACCTCATATGGTACCAGCAATACCACATATTGACTGAGTGCTGTGACAGACTGTGTTGTTATGTGTCCACAACCAACACTGCAGTCGACTGTTGGGTGTCCCCTATGGGCAATGTTACAGTACCATGTCATCAAGCCTACATCCGAAGAATAGGTGAATGGTAGTATCCATACATGTGGACATTCCAGCAATGGCTATGCTACAAAATAACTGAGAGCAGTGCACATGTGGTGCAGGTCATCCTTCTCGTATGTGTATGACATCTGCAGAACCCAGATGTTTCCGGAATGTGTACATGTGCCTAATAGATGTAGACCCCCTGCCAGGGAAATGTGGATTTCCGGACACGAGTTGGACAATACGTGATGGTTGTCTCCAGAGTTTGGGGAATGTATCTGTGACATACCAGACCCCCTGGGAACACAATATGGTACAGTAATATCTGGTACTGTATTCATTCCCTTACACTGTATGCTCAATATGTATCGAGGCAGAGTCAGTATCCCATTATCCCACCACTACCAGTGCCTATAACCTGCTGTCATGCTGTAGGGGGTCACCAGGTATGCTAGCTATAGGTGTCAGATAATGAGATACAGGTGTGGAGTACACAGTGACCTAGCCAGAGTACATCAGGAACTGTCAGGGACACCTGGATAATCTTTGAAGTAAATGTGTCTGACATTTACAGACTGAGAGGGGCTCACTGACAGCACATGATGTGATATGCCAGCTATATCCACCGGTAATTACTGTCAGTATTGTACAACAGACAATCCAGTAGCAGTCATATTTGAGCTGTCCATTATTGGGGTGAGTCAGAGGCCAGAGCTGTGATCTATGTCACTGCAGACAGAACCATAAGGGATGGTCATAGGTGCCGGACAGCAGACTAACAGCAAGATGTCAATCCAAGAAATGTGGTTGAGACCTACTGTTTACATTCCTATTTCCCATGACTGCACCTCCCCATCTGCATTTCATTACATGCTTAATTTTCTGACATAACTGGTATATTGCTGTACTGTTTTGTGAGAGAAAATCCAGTGGAAGTCTCTTACAGAATCGCAGTCTGTTGTCATGAAGAAAGTGTCAGACCTGTTTACCATAGGCAGCAGCTTGCCTTTTGTAGGTAATGCTCATGAACAGGTGATTGCATGTGCACCAGTCTGTGACTTCAACTAGCTAACTACATCCAGAACAGCTGGGTTGCATTGCCATTAGACAATGACATGGGAACACAGTCCTATAATTAAGGCCTTCATGTAGTGCTTGGTGGTTTTCCTGGCCTGTGAGGAGGGTATTACTGAGGTGGAGGGGCTACAGCATCAGAGATGGCATGTAGAAATACTGTTCACTATTTGGATTGATATGTTATGTCCACAGTTTTGCATGCTATGTTTAGCCATAGTTAACAGAGTTTGCGATTATGTGGCAGGTTACTGTTTAACAATGTGTGTTGGGCTCAGTAAGGAGACAGGTAGATGTAAGTGTCATACATCCTTTTTATCTGAATGTGCATGCTGCTGTAGTGGATGCTGGTGTACCAGCTGTGTATGTCTGTAGGGGGTGACTGTGATTCATGTCCCTGTCACCTGAACACCCCCCCCCAACCTTTTATGTATGGTTGTTGTGTGGATGCCTTGTTCTAGGTATTTGGCAGTTATGGTAGGTCTGTATCAGTTAACTGAACGAACAGCTGCATGTGTGGCAGGCCACAGCTGCTGCATTCTGGGCAGGAGTCATACTGGGGATTGTGAAGAGATTGGGGGACAGCATGCTATATATATTAGTGAGGGAGCAGTATCAGCTGTTGTGTCACAGCATGGCCAGGCTGAGGGTACTCATTACAGTCCAGGTGAGGCATGTACCTCTGGTACATACGTTAAGTAGTAGTACCATCCAGACAGTGGTAGGGGAGGTTTAGGACACATATTGATGTTTGTGACATTTGTCTCACTCTCCAGGCCTTTGGCATGCTACTGTGGGTGGCACTGACTGTGGTAGCAGCAAGCAGGTCTGCTGAACATTGCAGGGCTCAGTTATTTGTAGGTTCTACTAGTGAGCATGTAGTTGTTGTGCAACAGGCTGGACTGTGGGCCTAAACTGTGGGTGTCCAGATATCAGACATGCTGGGAATGTTATATGGCAGGTGCAGTTGCAAGACATATGTGCATGCATACAGTGTGTTTCACAGGACTGGCATGAACATGCCTCTTTGGATGGCTATGACGTGTGACACTGACCTGGCTGTCATGCTTTTGTGAAATCAATCTGCACTTCCTTGCCATTACATCAGCACAGACAATAGCTTTGATGACAACCATGCCATACGTAGGTGACACTACTTTGGACATTCTGCAACCGTTTGTGCAGTTGCCAGCTGTAACTGATATGGTGGGCCTCCTGTCAATCCATCAACATGTCTTTGGCTGTGTACTGGTTTGGTGTCTGCATCACAGGCCCAGTTACAATGTCATTTATCACATTTTATGTAGAAGTAGTGTCAGTGGTACTCAGGATATCTTCGTAATAACACCAACAATTCCCCAGACTTGAGTTAGTCTACTGGTGTATTGCAGTGAACTATAGTTCAGAGTCTTGGGGCCAATACTTGGCAAGGTTATATATTTTCCATAATGTTACATAACTGTAATGCATGATATATTTAGAAAAAAAGCAGTAATTTCTCAGAGATGAGTTGTCCTAGTGTTCCATTGCTCTGACAATAGTTCAGAAGTCTCTAAGTTCAATACTTGGCAGTAGTGTCTTTTTTTATGACTGTACTGCATGATATGTTAAAAAAAAAAAAAAAAAAAAAAAAAAAGCATTACCTTCCCAGAGCTGAGTTGTCATAGTGATGCATTTATTTGACTATACATCCGAAGGTCCTGGGGTCCTGGATTCAGTACTCGTCAGTGGTGTCTTTTTTCCCTAATGTTGCATGACTGTTATTATTGATGTATATGATATATTATATGACTGTACTGCATGATATATTAAAAAAAAAAAAAAAGCATTAACTCCCCAGAGCTGAGTTGTCCTAGTGATGCATTTACTTGACTATACTTCCAAAGATCCTGGGTTCAATACTTGTCAGTTGTGTCTTTTTTCCCTAATGTTACACGATTGTGCTGCATGATATATTAAAAAAAAAAACATTAATTCTCCAGAGCTGAGTTTCCCTACTGGTGTGTTGCTCTGACTATAGTGCAGAGGGTCCTGTGTTGGAGACTTTCCAGGGCTGGTTGTTTTGCTGCCGGGCAAAACAGTGTCTGAATCAGAGTGATTAAAGCAGTTTTAAGTGGGTTTGTGTGGGTTTGCATGACTCACCACGATGCTAAGCTTTGCTTAGTGCTGCTTATGCCTGCTTAAACCCACGCTATTTCCAAAAAAAGAAAAGAAAATACGGGTGATAGGAAAGTGGTGAAATGGGGGCAAACAGGGGGAAAAACAATATGCAAGGCAGCTAGGTATATGCAGGACAGGTGTAGGAAAGGACCATAGAACTCCATTTCTTGTGCAGCAGCAGCTTTTAATGATGTGGACAATTTGAAATTTGGAGCCTCGCACCCCACAGGAAGGGGTGTCGGTGACATACCTTTGTTGAGTAATTCATGGGAAGATTGATTAATGGCAGTGTATGTGGGTACAAAATAGACAGCTATGTATGGGACAACATTTTTTGAGGGGCAGTTGCCCGTTTTTTAAGGTGAAAGTGGGATATTGGGGAAGGGTTGTAGGTACGTTTGGGAGGTAAGCTGAGTAGGAGAGGTTAGATTTGCTGATAGACAAGGCAGACAAGACAGCAGACAGGGGCGGTGTATGACACATGAGGGGATGTAAACCCCTTGGATGGGGAGGGTGGTTGGGAATCAGAGGACCATGTGCCCCCAGAGGGAAACAGTGGAACTGGTGGCTGTGCCTCCAGTCAGCCCTCAATCTTGTGCAAGGGGACATCCAAGTCCAGATGGATGACCTTGAGCACCATCCCTGGAAACTGGTGTTGGGTTACTTGGTGCCACAGCCAGGTGAGGCAGGACAGGCAGTTCCGCTGGGATTGGCCTACCCAAACGTGTTATGGTGTTGAGGTTTGTCAAGGTGTATTGGATAGCTATGAGCAAAACATTTCAATGTTAGTTATAACAACATGCATGGGTGTTTCAATGAATCCAGAACAATTGAATTGCATAGCAAATGGAACACATGCATAAATGGAATAACAGTCATTACTGAAACAGCATGCCAATAACAGTTACGGCAACAGGGCAACAACAGTGGAATTTCAGCAAGGTATGTTAGTATGCAACCATTGTAATATATGAAGAATAATACAACACAAGTCCCATCATTAGGTTTTGAGAACAACATACCCGTAGTATATGAATAATAATTAGTGATGTAGATAAGGGGTGGGAGAGAGAAAATCATTCCATTAACAGCTGTATATGTCATATTTTTCACACCAATACTGCTCAATACTCTACAGGTCTGCCTTTGCTTTATATCTACCTGTGCCTTATAGCTTCTGTAGCCCATACATACCTGTTAAGCTGTCAACCTGGAATGGTATGGGCCAAGCTGTGAGAACTATAGGTACCTAACTACAGGGGACTTGTACATGTCAGGGTTACATATATGACTAACAAGGTGTACCTTGCACTGATGTGTGAGTGTGCTACTGGCATACTTCAACTGGATTTATATCTATGTCCAAGGTTATTGGCAACAGTGACCACTAGTTGTGACATAGTGACACTTGAGAGACATGTATCAAGAAGAGTGCATGGTGTGTATATACCTATCCTGCTGTCATTTGTAGGCATAGTGTTGGACTATCAGCACACATTCATAGACACACCAGGCATACAGTAGCACAACTGTACACAGTTTATTAGTATACCCTTTATACAGTTAATACAAACATTTCTTTACCTGTAAGACCTGTGGAAAAAATATCTGTTAACACCACGTGACTCTTTCTACAAATAGTCAGGACTAATTGTCTGTTACTATAAATACATCTTATTACCAGTCCCTGGATTCAAACCCTGGTCCGTGTGTGCAAAATTGAACAATACATCTATTTCTAATTGCACTGAGCTACTGGGCAAATGTTGTGTGCTGTTTGACTGATTTGTGCCTAAAACTCACTTGGTTACAAAGTCTGACCTGGTAATATAAGCAGAGTGTCACAGAAAACAGCAGTGACACTTGAACATACATACATGATATTCATGCATGATACAGATAGTAGGTGAACTGTGTATTAATACTTGGAATGCAGGTGTACACATTTGATTCCTAGTGGATGCGAATATGTGTGATCTGTACAAGCCATATTGGGGTTCTGGGTTGCAAATCCGACCCATATACATTAGCACATGCTATATTTGCAGTCTCCAGCTATTACAGTCTCATACTTCCCTGCATCAGCGTACCTACATTCAGGAATACATATAGCTGAAATGCAAAGGATAACACAAGAATATCTTGAGGGAAACACACTATAATATATTACACATTACTATTTAAGGTTCAGATCTTAGTGCAGAACATATATCAAATTGCATTATATCTTGTTGTACAGCTCCACATCTACACAATACCATAACAGTTCTTTATTTTCTTTATTTTTATTTATTTTACATTTGTTAACCGGGTTAGTCCAGCTGAGCATTAGCTCATTTTCAGTGGAGACCCAAGGATAAAAGCTCAGCAATCAGTATTAACATTTTACATGAAGTCAGCAAGAAAATTGCACTGGCAGCTAAAACAATTAGAGAAATATAAAATGACAAACTTAAATATAAAATAGAAAAAATAACATTTTACAATAAAATTTTACAGAAAACAGTTGGGTACAAATGTTAGAGATCAAACTGCAAAACACATTTACAACCAATCATACAGAAAATCAGTAGAGTACAATGTCAGAATTTTTACAACAAAAACTTAGGTGCAATGTCAATGTAGGGAAAACAGTGTTCATTATTTCTAAGTAGTTATATACAGTATAGGTACAGATGGAGTAGTAAGGTAATGTAGAGATTAAGCAATGAGACAGAGAGGTAGATGGATATTAAGACAGACAGTGGAAGGGAAAGGAGGGATGAGAGACAAGCTAGGGTTAAGTAGTTTCAGGGAGGATGACTACAATGGCAGGGCCATTTATTTATTAGATATTTCCGAGTGACTAGCTTGAAATGTTTTGTTTGGTTAAGGGACCTAATTTCTAGGGGTAATTGGTTCCAAGTTGTAGCAGGGTTATAGTTATAAAGTAAAACACCCTGATTTGGTTTTGGGTTTATAGATCTGTAGGAAGTCTTGGTCTGAGCTATGTAATGTCCTGGTTGGGGAATATTTAGTTATAATTGATTGAAGGCTAGGGCAGAAAGATGGTAGATAGAGGATGGAGTGGATAATTAACAGTTGCTGTAGTAGCAGCAAATGAGGGAATTCAAGCCACCACAACTGTTTAAGAGATAGACAATGGTGTGATTTGTAGGTTTGGTTTGCAGCAAATTTGGCAACTATATTATACGTAGTTTCAAGTCTGGTTATGAGTGTGGTGTTAAGATTTGTGTATAATTGAGAGCTATAAAGGAGGGCGGGAAGAAGAAATGCATGGGAGGTGGTTATTCTGGCTGAGCTGGTTAAATGTCTTTTGTTTCGGTAAAGGAGTCTGAGTTTCTGGTGAGTCTTTTTGATAGAAGTGGTGATTTGGAGATCAAATTTAAGCTGATCATCTGTTATGACTCCTAGCAGTTTAGTGCTAGTGTCAGAGGTAATGACAGTGTTATTGCTAGATAGGATGACAAATGTTGTTTTGAGATTGATGAGGTTTTTTGGGAGGAAGAGTAGGAGCTTAGTTGTTTTAGAGTTGAGAATTCATTTGTTGTCACAAAGCCATGTCTCTATGGTGTTGAATGATGCTTGAGTAGTAGAGTGGAAGTCAGATGGATTGTCAGCAATGGTGATGACTATAGAATCATCAGCATATTGTACAAATGTGGAGTTGGGACAACAAGTGTAAAGTAGGTTGGTGAAAATATTGAAGAGCAGTGGCCCCAGTATGGATCCTTGGGGGACAACCATTGGGATGCTTGGGAGGGGGGAGCAGAGTGCCATTTAACAGCTTGTTGGTGGTTAGAGAGATAGCTGGAAAACCAGGATATGGTGGGAGGAGAGAATCTTAGGTGAGAGAGTTTGTCTAGGAGGAGGGGATGGGAGACAGTGTCAAAGGCTTTGAACAGGTCAAGAAACAGACATGAGACTAGTTTATTATTTTCACTGGCCAGTGATACAGTATTAATGAAGGATATTAGTGCAGTTGTAGTGCTATCTCTGTGATGAAATCCATGTTGTTTGTGTGTTAGAAGGTTCTGTTGGAGAAGGGATTGCATTATCTGCTTGTGAATGCATTTCTCAAGAATCTTGGTGAGGGGAGACAGTCTAGCAATTGGTCTGAAGTTTGATATATCCGAACAATTACCTTCTTTATATATGAGTAATGTGTAGAAAGTTTCCATATTGATGGAACGTATGATTCAGACATAGATCGGTTGATCAGGATGGATAATGGATATGCTAGTGGTTCAGCAGCTATATGTAGGAAGTAAGAGGGCTGAGGGGAGCAGGGTTTGAGTTTAGAGAGTAGAGATTTAATATATTTAGTTGAGACAGATGTAAGAGAGAAAGAGTTAGAAGGACAAGGAGAGGAAGATGAGAAAGTGGGGTCTTTAGTATTTTTACTAGTGGGGAGGTCATTAATTATGGTAGTTACTGAATTAATAAAATGATTGTTAAATTCAGTGGCAGTTTCTTCAAAAGTTTTATTTGGGCATGGGTTGGGAGGGGAAAGGTTTCCAGGATGCAGTATATGATTGCCTGAGTTCCAGAATTGGTTAGGGTCAGATTTTAGGGGAGTGGGAAGGTTTGCATAGAAGTTGATCCTGTCTTTGTTGATAATTTTTTTTATTTGATTTCTAAGTTCTTTGTAAGTCTGAAGGAGAGAAGAGGTCTTTGTGTTGGTCCAAAATTTCCATATCTTGTTATGTCTTTTCATCAAGGCTCTAGTATGTTTGGTCAGCCAAGGAGCGGTGTTTGCTTTGATTCTGATAGTACCTAGGGGAGCTAGGGAGTTGAGGATGTTTAGAAAGGTAGAGTTGAAAGAGTAGACAGCCTCATCTAAGGGGAGTGTAGTGAGATGGGACCAGTTAATATTAGAGAGATGGTCTATGAATGAGTCTGGACTAAAGGATGAGGTTTTGTGGGAGGTGATAAACCTGAAAGGTCTGGTGAAATGGGGAGTGTGTCTATTTACTATGATAGGGCAGTGGTCACTAAGGGAATTTGGTAGAGTGTGAGCTTCACTCACTTCATGGTGTCATAGCCATATTTGCTATGGAGCACCTGTACAATTGTATTTCTTCAACAGACAATAAATAAACAATAAACACAACAGTTGGTGGAAATAACTTTATTGAGGGTGAGATGATACAGTGGTTTATTAAATTCAAAATTCTGACTTCAGTTGTATTGCATATCCTGTAGATGAATGAATGTCATTTAGTACCTTCTCAGTTCCAATCACGGTGTACTTTATTACAAGATCCTTAGTATTAATACAGTATATAATCATGTCATTCCTACACACTATTACTAAAGTATTAGCTTTCTTTCATCAATAGTAGCTTGACTGATGCTTTCATCTGTATTGGACAGTACCTGGCATTACTCAGTTATATCAATGTGGGTCTAAGAACACAATTATTGCAGTACAGTCAGAACACACTATACCTACTGGCAGTAAACAATGTACTCTTTCTTATTTATTGTACTATATATTGCAAGATCAGTCTGTACTCACCACACTGTCAGTGCATCCTCGCTAGGTGCCCTGCATGGGCCTCTAAGTTGCAAGTCCTCTCCTCTACAATTGTGGGAAGGGAAACACACTATTATGAGTACCTGTCTATCACATACACATGCTAGAATTTCATAATTCAATGGTTCCTATACTTACAAACCTCTGGGGCATTCCTGTCCCAAGCATCTTGGATCCACTGGGCCAAAAGCACCCCTTTCCTCCACTTCAGGTTGTCATAATGATGATGCACCTGATCATTAGTGTGGGAGAATCCAGTGGCATTGGTAAGCTCACTTGCTAAATGGTCCCACGCCTCAGACTTGTATTCAGAGCCCTGGTACTGGCCCTGCAGCAATCTGGCATCATGGTCTTTCACTAGGAATCCAACCATGACTCTGGACTCCAACATGCCCCACCACTGTGCTCCAAAGCACGCTCTATCTCCAACTGCTGCCACAGTTCCTGCATGGGTCAAAGTCCAACAGATAAAGGATATATGCCTGCTTGTGCAGCATAAATAAGGATATTTCCCTGCCATTTGCTGCCATTGTACCATTTTTAAAAATCCTAAGCAAAGCTCAGCAGTGCACAATTCCGCTAAGCTGAGTTGAGCATTGCTTGAAGTGGCAAATACTTAGCAGTGCTTAGTGGTGCATAAATCTGCTTAGCTTAGCTGAGGACTGCTTGGAATGGGACTACTTAACAATGCTCAAACCAGCTAAGTGGAGCTATTGGTAAGACAGGTCCTGTTTAAGCATTGCTTAGCTTGGCTCAGCAGTGCTTAGCAAAATTTAGCTAAGGGCAAGCAAGACTTTTACATATTAACAGAAATATATATTGATATTAATTACTCATTATTGATACTTTATTATTTTTATGTGTTTTCATTTTACTTTACATAACCTCACTCTATGTATTTTAATTACATCACCTTGGTGTGTGACTGAACTGTATTGGATACTTATGTTTAACTGGAGGTTTTCACCTCATATCTCCAAATACAGTGGGAGTCTGGACCAGCTACACTAACCTGATTGACAAATATCAGTAACTATGGCAATAAAAAAATATAAATATAAATAGGAGTGCTTTCCAATGTAAAAGCTGACTGGCCTGTTATAGTATATGCTTTTCAAACCATTAACCTACTGTATAAGAAGCCATGATTCTAGCCATTCAGCTAACTCAGCTGTGAAGATTTCAGCTATATATTTCTATATAGCTTTTTGTTATGTTTAAGCACTGCTCTGCAATGCGCCACACCACACAAACATGCTTAGTTATGCTTAAACATGACAAAAAAAAAAATTAAAACACAATAAATAAACTTAAAAGGGAAAGTCACATTTACACATTTGATTTCCATGCTATACAGGACTCTGACAGTGCAGTGGGTGTCTTACTGACACTGTAACACACCCCCTGTGTAAAAATGCATCTGCCAATTATTAATAAGTATCCACGGACACTTTAATGTTTTAGTGCCGTATGGCACTTTGACAGTGCAAGGGGTGTGTTATGGACAGTGTAACACACCCCCTGTGTGAAAATATATAAATTAGTATATAAATAAGTGTCTGAGGACACTTTCTGTAAAGTTGTAGTGCCATACTGCACTT